>NW_017674687.1:1591-88593 GCF_001879085.1 Nicotiana attenuata | reverse complement strand
TGAATCCTCAATAGAACCACACCACATGTGCCCATATCCAACAAATCATGACGTCTCAAAACACCGAAAAGCAACTCATAGCTCTCCTTAGATCACTAGTAAGCTCAATAACGATCAAATCAACCTATCCCTCATCAACATAATTCGGGGCCAACCAAGCTAACTCAAGCCAAAAACATAGCCACATTGGCGTGCCCACGAACTCAACACCAAGAAGCCTGAGCTGCTCCTTCCACTACTATAATTCCTGTCGGAGCCGTACGATACGGTGCCCGGCACCAAATCAATACCGAAATCCGCAACCTCGCCCGGCGACATGCCCGGCCACAAGAAACGCATCTGAAAAGTCCCTCAACACCGAAACTGAACCAATGGTAGAAACTTCTGCACTGACAACCATCACGAATGCCCCATTAAGAAAAGCAATCCTTCTCAGCCGTCCGCTGCATCTTTTGAAATATATACCACTCTGCAAGAACATAATCCAATGCACCTTGCCGCTCAACTCGTGGCATTTCCGGCCTAGCCCGTAGCACAATAGTCTAGAATAATCCAACAATGAGACAACCAGCCTACAATCCAATATCATATCCAAAATTTGGCATACCAAGCAAAGAAAGATCCACTCGGACCTCTAATTCCCAATAACCGCTAGACGGTGCCAATACACACGATTTACAACAACTCCATAGCCTGAACACGAGAACTCCTAGTCTCCAACTCCATATAGCACACAAATCACTATACCTGATCCCAAATTGCGCCGTACGAATACATATCACACCTCAAGTACCCAATCATCCCACGAAAGGTATTCTAAAGTTTCCCTGTGCCATCAAACAAACTCAGATATCAACAGTCGATCCCAAATGCCGCAACACTACCGAAGTATTATCAGTTTACATCACATTGCCCTTTTACTGGAACATATACCCCCGTCGAATCACTATGGTTGACAATACCATTTTCCTTAATCATTTGAAGATCGATTCTTTAATCACCTGCAGCTGCCCGTGCTGCTTAAGAATTTAATGACTTTCCATTATGAACAGAACCGTAACCTTACACACACAAATCCCAATCCTCCACCACATATCGCATATACCATACCACACTAGTATAACATGAGAACTCCATCTCCCTTCCTAACCAAAAACATCTACGTACTCCACTAGTCAAGAACTCTCCATCAATCCCATCAAGAAGAGAAATCATTACACATTCCATGCTTCGCATGCCCATAGGCAATTTATACGTCTCTAAACCACGGTAAAACTTATCGAGAACTCTCCCCCAATTCCATTGCACAAGCTAAACTGCCAGGACTAAATCCTTCAACCCGAACCAAGCTAAGCAAGCTGTCAGAACTCAAGAGCCTTGCTGCACAATACCTGTAAAAGCCCATTACCTCGAACACATACGAAGAATTAATCACATCCTTACCATACCGATTCGGTCTACTATCAAGCTATTCCATCTATCTAATTTCCCTTTTTGATTCATCATCCACTTGATATTTCTCCCTCGCTGTAGCATCACAATGCCTCAACCCCAAGCTTACCACACGAGACTCGAACATAAGACCACACTGTCTAATACCCATAGGCCACTGAATACTCTCTCAATTGTTTCCCAGAAATACCACACTCCCGAATGCTTTACTCTGAAGAACTTTCTGCGAGTCTAAATTCGCTTCCTTTACTTTCCAGGTACCGACACATAGGATCCCATGATCAACATCAAAATACCACAAGTCTTGACATTTTCTATTGAAACACTGTCTTTAGTCACATGCACCACCTTAAAACACCTGAGTGTTACATGTAGATTCTTGAACACATTAAAACCATTCTCGAGAGTCATTCTCTCTTATTCATCTGCAAATTACCTGATTTAACGAACAGAACCACTCGTGCTTTATTGACACTCAGATACCGTAAAATGAGACCCTCATCCCAATACAACCAAGCAACTTCCTGCTCTATGCACTGAGCATTCTTTACCAACAACAACTCTAGAAATTCCGAAATTCTCATACCCTATGGAACATAATATAACCTTTGTCGAATTTTTTGCTTCACTCGCCCATCCTCGACTCAATTTCTGCAACTAGATCGCCAGCATACCTCGAGACGTAACCAACATAGCACATAACCGTGCAATCAGCTAATCAACAGCAACCTCCCCAACTTGGCTCGAAGCCATATATCAAGACACACTTAACAACTCATAACACTTTTACTCTAATGATGCCACAATGTCATAGTGAGATTAAACTCAAATCATCTACAAGTTTGTGAAGACACAGATCATCTAGTACTGAAATCCTCTACAACCCTCGCATTTATCCCCACATCAACTAAGTCCACTCTCTTAAGCGACCCGAATTTTTTTAAATTTCAACACATACCATTCAATTACACATGGATCTTCTAACATACACGTAAGGACCATACCACTCAAGAACACTCCGCAGGAGATGACCCCTGCTTCGCCTCAATTTAGTACTTCAGCATACCTTTCACCATCATATACATCACTCAATTATTAGTCTTCCTGAGTCCGACTCATACTGCCGCAAGCAATGCACTTCACTTCCCAACTAGGAGGTACGACAATGTTCTTCACGCGCCCATAATTCGGGCTACACATCAATCCACAATAGGAGTCGAATCACTTAACAGTTCATCTATTATCCTGCTGACTTCTTCATCACTACCAAGTCATATAATTACATCTCGCAGTACTAACATACTCATCACATGAATACCGAACTGCCATTCCGGCTAATAGGGGCAATACTGAACATATAAGTTCAAAACACTTGCTCACACAATCAGCACCTCGGTGCTTAAGCTATAGGCAAGGATCCGGCCCCAAGTCCTCCAGACTGGCCCAACATACTCACGAAGATTACATCTCGCCCCTCGATCGAGGAATAACAAACCATCAAGGCACATATAATACTGAGCGCTCACGTGCGCATACAGACGTGTGGAAGGAATTTCAAGAGTTATATCTCAAGCTGAATCAAGTACGCACGATAAGAATTCCAAGAATGGGAAGTTTTCCTAAAGGTTCTGCAGCCTCTCGAGGATAAATACAGACGTCTCCGTATCGATCCGCGAGACTCTACTAAACCTGCTCATGACTCGTGAGACCTAGTAACCTAGGCTCACATACCAACTTGTCACGACCCCAATCCCGGTCGTGATGGCGCCCAACACTAATGCTAGGCAAGCCCGACCAATTAAATACTCTCAACCCAAATACGCAATCCATTAACAAATAATACATCTAAAATAGCAAATATCAAGGTTCCAATCCGAATCTAAATAAAATAGTACGGAAAATAATAACGAATATCCAAACATTCCCCAATAGATCTGGAGTCACGAGTCTAGAGCCTCTTGATATAACAGAGTAATATATCCATAGTAATAAAGAAGTCTAGGATATGGAAAGATAAATGAAATAAAGGGGAGGAGTCGGGTCCTGCGGACGTCAGGCAGCTACCTCAACAACTCCTGAAAATAAACTTCACGAAAATAGCAAACAGCTCCACTAAGTCTCCGGAGCACCTGAATCTGCACACATGGTGTAGGGAGTAAAGTGAGTACTTCCAACTCAGTGAGTAATAAACATATATAATGGCTGAAAGTAAGAAATTTCGAAATATTACAATATAAAGCTTAAAGGATAAGATTATTCTCTTTACCAAACATATGCGGATCCAATCACGATCTTATATATAAGAAGAACAAAAGATCTTTCTTGATCAATCCCTTTGCCCCTCATTCTTCAAGAATAAGGAAGATCCTTTTCAAGTTTGAATTTGTTCATTTGGAATCTGGGTTCTTCTACTTCATATTTATTTAATATGAATATTTTCCCTCTCTTTTTTTATATCATTCCTTAAGTCCCATAGGTTTGATCCTGTAGAATTTGACCCATTTTCTCATTGAACGAAAGGTACGAAATAAATCAGATTGATAAAAGTACCATGTGAAATCTTCGGTTTTTCCCCTTCCTCGATCCCTATCCCATAGGTTAGGTACAGTGTTTGAATCAATAGAGAACCTTTTCTTCTGTATGAAGAGAACCTTTTCTTCTGTATGAATCGATATTATTCCATTCCAAATCCTTCCCGATACCTCCCAAGGAAANGGTGTAGGGAGTAAAGTGAGTACTTCCAACTCAGTGAGTAATAAACATATATAATGGCTGAAAGTAAGAAATTTCGAAATATTACAATATAAAGCTATAATCAGCGATTCAGCACATAAAACGGTGGAACAACAACAATACCAGGACAAGCAAGACAAATAGGTATAAATGCATTAATGCAATGCAATGCACATGACCGCTGCGGCGCGCAGCCCGATCCATTTGGGTACCCGCGCTCACTATGGGGGTTCAGACTCCGGAGGGGCTCCTACAGCCCAAGCGCAATATCATCGTAGCATTCGCTGCGGCGTGCAGCCCGATCCATACTCAGTCCAGAGATATATATATGCATGCAAGCCACTCGAGCACAGTCAAATTGTTCATTTTTAGTTTCAATTATTAGGAATTATAGAGCTAAGTGTTTAAACCTTTATTTATTTACTAAACATTTCAAAATAGTGTCTAACTCAGGACTGATATTATGAAATATGCTAAGCATCATAGAAACAGTGATGAGGATCCCTGAAGGATGCAAATGATAGGCACAAAGCCCCAACATATTCATAAAATCCAAGTAGGATGATTACCAAACAATTTCTAGTCAAGAACACCGTACGAACATCAATCGGAACGGACTGGGTCACAATCCCCAGTCACAATCGACCCCGCACTCGTTAGAGTGCGTGTCTCGCCTCAATATAGCATCACAATGTGATATACCGGGGTTTCAAACCCTCAGGTCATCATCTACATCTATTACTCACCTCAAGCCGGCCGCAAGTCTAGCTCGCTATGCCTTTGCCTTTCGAATCAACCTCTTCGCACGCCAAATCTGATTAAAACCCAACAAATACGTTACAATAGGCTAAAGAAACATAACCCAATCGAAAAGACTCGAAAAACACTAAAATTCACGAAGTTGGCAAAACCCGAGCCCCGGGCCCACTTCTCGAAAAATTACGAAATTTACATCACCGGATTCCTCGTCTCGCCACGAGTCCGTACATATAAATTTACCAAAATCGGAGCTCGTTTGACCCTCCAAATTCTATTTTTACATCACAGCTTTCCAAGCCCTAGCTTGACCCGTTTTTGATGAAATTCTACTGATTTCTATGATAAATTTACCATAAACTCGAGTAATTAGGCCAAGAGACTTACCCCCAAATTGATTCTCAGTCAAAACCCTCGAAAATCCTCGCCCAAAGCTCTCCAAGTCGCTTAAAAATGGTGAAAACTACCCCTTGCTCGCGGATGAAATTTAACATTTAAAACCCTTCTGTTACCAGCGAATTTCGCTTCTGCGGTCCCGCTACCGCTTATGAGGGACCGCTTCTGCGGCCAAAAATCCGCTTTATTCGCTTATGCGATTCAACCACCGCTTCTGCGGTTCCCTCAAGTCCGCTTCTGCGGTACAGTGTCCGCTTATGCGGACCCGCTGGTGCAAGCCACCTTCCGCTTTTGCGGAATTTCCCTAGCCGGCCAACGATCGCTTCTGCGACAACATACCCGCTTCTGCGGTACCGCTTCTGCAGTCCATTTTCGCAGAAGCGGGAACACCAGATGACAGCAAAAATCTGACCTGCAATACACCTCAAAACTCTCGTTTAACCACCCGAATTCACCCCTAGGCCTCCGGGACCTCAACCAAAAATACCCATACATACTAACACCTCATTCAAACTTGTTCTCATCCTCAAAACACATCAGACAACGCTAAAACCATCAAATCACATCGAATTCAAGCCTAAGTTTCTTAAAAACTTCCGAATTACGCATTCGATCAAAAACCCGACCAAAACACCTCCGAATGACCTGAAATTTTGCACACATATCCAAAATCACCTAACTAAGCTACTGCAACTCTCGAAATTCCATTCCGACCCTCGGATCAAAATCTCACCTACCAACCGGAATTCGCCAAAATTCAATCTTCGCCATTTCAAGCCTAATTCTACACCGGACCTCCAAAATCACTTCCAATCGCACTCCTAAGTCACAATTCACCTCCCGAAGCTAACCGAATCACCGGAATTCACATCCGAGCTTTCTAACTAATAAGTCAACGTTTGGTTGACTTTTCCAAACCAAACATTCTTTAAAGAGACTAAGTGTCTCATTTCTTATCAAAACCAATCCAAATCAACTCTCACACACCACATACCGATAACGAAACGTGAAGAAGCAATTAAACGGGGAAAATGGAGCAGTAACACATGAGACGACAGGTCGGGTTGTCACAAATTATTGGGTTTTGTACTATTAAAACAAAATAATAAAAATGATTTTTAAAAGCTTTAAAAGTTAGAAAAATGTCAAAAATTCTTGGGCATACTTATACATGCATGTACATTCTATTTTGAGAATATTTTGAGTATAAAAATAGATAGGGGAAAAATTGGGTATCAACAGTACAGAATGTTAAAAAAACATTCGGCTTCATTTTTGCAAGTTTACCTGGTAGTGGACTTGATTGGATCAACTTCTTCTCTGCCAGATCGATCTTCATAAGAGGGTCAACCCAAGCTATTGCTCTACCTCTTTTCCTTGTGATTTTTGTTGTGTATGAAGACTCACCATTGTTGAGCTTGAAGCTCCTGAATTTGAAATTTTATTTTGAAGATTTATTGTTTGATTCGATGTGGGTGCTATAAAATATTGCTTATAGTACCTTCGAGTAAGCTTCACAAATCTAAATTTTTATGTGTGTTTGAATATCCACCATTGTTGGCTTGAAGCTCGATTTTTGTTTTTAAAGATTTTTTGTTTGATTCTAAGTGGGTGTTATTACATATTGCTTATAGTACCTTCTGGAAGTTCATATTGAAATTTGATCACATTTGAAGTTTATTTGAGGTGATTGAGATCGAATCTTTCAGCTGAAAATCGAAGAAGAACACAGTTACTTAATAGTATACTGCTATGGTATATAATATATTGTAGGAGTATATAACTATAGTGCAACTATATACTATTATAGTATACAATATACAATAATAGTTTACTATAATAATCAAAGAAGAATACAGTCACATATGAAAGAATAACCACAATCACAATTCCCCTATCTCCTTTCACTAATAATATTACCCACAAAAGCAGCAATGGGTAGGAATGATAATTAGTTTAGTGGGTAGAAAAACTATGGGTAGGTAAGGGTAATTAGTTTAGTTTTTGTGGGTTAAGCTTTAAAAACTCCATTTATCTATCCAAGTAGGAAAGTTCTCAACCTATTAGGGGCCGTTTGTCATACCAAGTATAACTTTACACTGTCATACCAACATTTTTAATAGCATGTTAGCTTCTAAAATCAACCTATTTTGAAAAGTATTTTTCTTAAAATTGTAGGCATACCAGGAGAGATAAGATTAGCAATGAAGATATTAGGGACAAGGTGTGAGTGGTCTCTATGGAGGACAAGATGCGAGAAGTGAGGTTAAGATGTTTCGGGCATGAAAAGAGAAGGGACACAACTACCCCAGTTAGGAGATGTGAGAGGTTGGCCGTGGGGGGGGGGGGGAGTGGTTATGCGGAGAGGTAGAGGTAGACCAAAGAAGTCGTGGAGGGAAGTAATTCGGTAGTGCATGGTGCAACTCCAGCTAACCGAGGACATTACATTTGATAGGAGGGTGTGGAGGTCGAGGATTAGGGTTGAAGGTTAGCAGGTTACTAAGCGTTTGTCTTTTCCTTATCGGTAATATTCGTGTTGCTTTTGCATTTCTTTAGACTTAGTTTTTACTATATAGGTTGTTATGTTTCTTAATTCTATTCACATTATTGTCTCTTTCGCTTTAGTTTATATAATATTGTGATGTTGCCTTGTTGGTACTTCTTGTTGCTACTGCTTCTTCCTCATATTTTCTGTACCGAGGGTCTATCTGAAACAGCCTCTCTAGGAGTAAGGTCTGCGTACATCCTATCCTCCCCAGACCTCACTTGTGGGATTCTCACTGGGTTTGTTATTGTTTTTCTCAAAAGTACTTCCGAAAGGCAATTTATGTTTGACTAATTAATAAAAGCACTTTAAGCAGCAATCAGTATTTGACCAAACTTTTAAAAAGTACTTCTAAGTATATTTTTTCTAAAAGTATTTTTAAAAAAGTGTGCTTTGGAAAGAAACTATTTTTTTCCTCAAAAACTATTTATGCTTCTATTCAAAATACCTTTTTCCTTCTAAAAAATTGGCCAAAAAGAAACTTCGCCAAAAGTCTATAAGATGGAGAGAAAACGTGGTAACATTGAATTATTAAATCCTACCAAAATATCAAAATCAAGTGTGGACTTCTCAAAAAAGTTTGCATCACTTGTATGCCTTTGGATGCCTCGGGTTTGTGCTTCATGCTCATGTATTTAAATCACAATATGTTTGACAAAACTCTTGCATTCTGAAACTATTGTAAATACTAAAAATATTAAAGTTTGCTAAAAGTTGGACATTGATGCAATTTCTCTCAAATAAGCCATATGTAGGCCTTATTTCATCTGTTGATCTACATACTGCTAGTTCGATTATAAGTGGTCGTGCTCTCGCTACCGATACTACATAAGTATGCATATGGATGCAAATTTATATGTAATTTGATGTATTTCTCATCTTCAATAGGAGGTGAATTATTATTGTTCTTATCTAGAAATGAAGTTATATGCAAATTTATATGTAATTTGATGTATTTCTCATCTTCAATAGGAGGTGAATTATTATTGTTCTTATCTAGAAATGAAGTTATCTGGTATAAACTGATAATATTCACTGTAATAATGCGCTCTCTCTCTCTCTCTCTCTCCATATGCTCTCAACTAGGGGTGGCAAACGGGGGGGGGGGGGTAAGGGTCGGGTCGGATATGAGCGGGTCAAAATGGATAAATTAAAAAAATGGATAAATTATCTGATCCGACCCGTATTTGAGACGCATAAAAACGGGTTTATTCGGCGGATAATATATATATCCATATTATCCATGGCTTCTTAAAGATGATCACTTATGAGAGAGTTCCTTATCTTCCAAACTTGAGGAACTCCAATTTAAGGCTTTACAAATGTAAAAATTAAACACATTAGTTATCCATTGGTTAACCATTTTCTAAGTAGATAATATTGTTCTTTATCCATATTCGACCCGTTTTTAATTGGTTCATTATCCAACCCATTTTTTATGAATAATATGGGTAGTTAACTGTTTTCTTTTAACCATTTTGCCACCTCTACTCCCAGATCACGTTTGTTAACATGCGCTAAACTTGATCATCCATGGCGAGAGGGAGGGGAAGAGGACGTGGAAGACCCAAAAAGTTGTAATCACTAATAAAGGAAGCTCGGTTAGCTCGCGAAGTCAAACGAAGGGAGATAGTAAAGAGAAAGCTATACAAACACCGGATCTAGATCTAGAGTCTGATACTAGGACTCAATGGAGGAACACAGGAGGTGCGTCTAGCTCAAGAGTCTCGAAAAAGCTAGATCTAACAACACCTCCATCGGCTACAATCTGTCCACAGGAAAATGCAACAACACTACTACAAAAAAGGCCTTTGGCGGCAATTATTTAACGGCAATAAGGTAATTGTCGCTAATTAATCATTTAAGCTGAAATATTAGCAGCACATGATCATTAGCCAGTAAAAGATATCCTTTTGCAACTATAGAAATAATTTACCACTAAAAATCACTAATTTAAATTAATTTTTTATTATTTTAACTTTCCCTCTGTACAAACAAAATAAAATCTTACCCTCTAAGTTTTTTGGACAAGAAATTACTTTCCCTCCAATTAGAAAATAATAGGAAAACATACTCCCTTTATTCTGAACGACGCACGGCATAGGAAAACAGTTCGAAAGGGATACTGAACGATGTACGCCGTAGGAAAATCTAGGTGCTTAACAATATTGCTGTCACAGTCTCCACCCTGCCACGAAGCCCGGCCATCTCCACGTAAATTCTCTTCTTACCCAGCAGGTTGCTTGCAATCTATTTACAATTGATTTTGGGGTGATGCTGCTCGATTATGCTTAATCTTCGTTTTCAATCTTCTGCTTGTCATCTGTATCCAACTTCTCTTTTTGTGCAGGTTTCAAGATTGTTGCAGAATCATCTTCTCCTTCAATTTCTTGTTTTTATCGAAAACAAATTCTGCTTGCCGGGTATCAGTTTCTGATTTTTGATATTCAACTATGGCATTTTGGGATTTGTGAAAATATAGCCTTTTCTATGTTTGCTAAGTTGTTTGTTATATTTGGCTGCTATTAGATTAATAGTCGATCAATTGAATTTATTCGTACTCCGTCAATATATTATTTTTGAATTGGTTCCTCTGTATGTTTTCTAAGGCTATTGCTAGGCGGAACTAAGAGAACAAGATTCTAGGTTGTGGCCTCTTTAATTTTTGCCTTTTTTTTTTCTTCCTTTTCACCCTGTCCTTCCTTTTATTGGATTGCCCCTTTCTTTAAATAGCATAATAATCATCCAGAGCTAGAGATTATCAAATTTCAGTTCTATTAATTTGCATATGCTGTGATTATAATACTTCAAATTCAATCATATCTTGAGGGATTGAATTCATTTTCTTCTTTTCATATCTCTGTTATGAAAATTATTCTCAAAGTGGAATGAAGGACATATGTTCCTAAGTAACGAGGTACAGAAGCATTGTATTACAATATTTTTCACCACATGATCTTAAAGAGGTAGGGTTTAGTCTGTCGGAAATTGAAGATAAAATTTCTCTTTAAGACTTGATGAAATTCTTTCTTTATATTTCTTCAAGAAGTCAGTCAAGTTAAATGTAATTTTTGACTTAGTGATTCTTGAATATTTTTTATTGGGTTGATAGTTAATGTTTCTACTAGGATGATTTTGTTACCTTTTGCCTTGTTTTCCCAGTTATTTGTTTTGTGTTTAATGTTTTTCTTGGTTCCACCTTTTCTTTTTGGGCGGAAATGGGTTAAAATGGATTCAAAATTTCTTGTGTGAACTCTTTGTTGTGTCTTCTTTAACTTTGGGTGGGTGAAGGGGGAGGGGTGCCATTTTCTCGTTCTAGATTCCTTTTCTTGTATTATACTAGTCTTGACTGATTGATCTTCAAATTAATTAATTTTGGGTAATTTTTGTAAAATATGATTATCCTATTGTTGTTGATCAAATGTGCACACTTCAGCTATTGTAGCAAATAAATTCGTCTTTCCTGAAACCTGCTTCCAATATTTTCTCTATTTTGATTTAATATTGTTCAATTAACTTTATAGCTGCTTTGGGCATACTTAGTTTCTACTGAATGTATTGGCCATGAAGGAGCGTCAACTTTATTTTAAGTGAGCCCTACTGTATTTGTATATAGAATTAGCGTACACTTGGAAAGGTCGATGTTTACTCATGTAGAATAGGTTTACAAAGTGTTACGACGCAAAATCCACTAGCCGTGATGGCACCTAACCCAACTCGCTAGGTAAGCCAACTAATGACTATTCAATTCCACTAATATTAATAAGACAATTAAACAAAAGGAATTATCTAAATACTATACATTCCCCGAGGACTTGTAGTACAAATCATGAGCTTCTAAGAATAGAGTTTACAAAGATGATATGAAGTAAATACATCATCTATTTGAAAAATACATAAACAGAGTTTTAATATTTCTAAGGCTACCATGAACAAGAGGCAGCTACAACAGGGACGCAAGTACATCTTCCAATTCAGCTCCCTGATGACGTCCTAAATTACTCGGGCCCGGGCTGGGAGGATGAGGGCCCACTAGGGAGCTGTGACACTAACTCCCGGATGGATGTAAGCTGGGAGTTTAGCACCCCAAGTGGTCCCTCAGGTGCAGCTGCCTGTGAGGATGACTCTGGACCGGCAGCAATAGTGGTGACTTTCCTTTTCTTGCTTTTTACTGCACTACCCTTACATGTTACTCTCAGTGGATGAAAGGGTTTATCGGCTGGCAACCAATGATCGGTGCTACGCACCTCAACCTCTGCCCTAATTCATAACTCTGTGATCAGCGAAGGGAACATCAACCCTGCATCATTGTCCCACAAATACTCTCTCGGCTCCCGCAGGATATAGTAACCAACATTCACAGGAATGCCGTCCAGAATGCATGCAATGATCAAGGCCCTGGTGTAGGAGACATCTGAAACATTCCCACATGGTGACACCCTGTTGCACATTTTTGCTTCAGTTGTAAAGTTAATTGACTTCAAACCCTTTCTCCTGTTTCCCCATTTTGCTCTCATGCTTAGAGGGTAGAGTTTAGAGACAAGTCATTCCCCGTTGTCGCACTGATCCTTCTCTCGCACTGGCTCAAGTGGATAGTTAGGAATCCCAAGTGTGTCATTAATCTGCTCCATCCCAAACCTCACTATTTTTCCTCTAATGATGAGTTGTGGGTCGGCGATGCGCTTATGATTTGCGTAGAATTCGCGCACCCACTCCTCATCGGCTTTGCACGGAGTGGGAATGAAACATGACGATCCGGAGGCTTGGAGACGGGCATAGAATTCTGGGAGCCGCTCGGCCAATTTCTCCTCGGCGATCCCTTTTTCAAGAACTATCTTTTTGGTGACGAGGTTGTCATAATATCGGCGTGGACAGTCAGCCGACATGAAGCGTGAGTTATCAAATGGTTCATCAGCCTCCTCCTCAATTTCATGATGTTGCGGAGCATTTTCGTTCATGTTTGGGTCCATTTTAGCTCAAAGTACCTTCACAAAATCAAAACAATGTTAGTCGGGCAATAGAATCATGTTAAGCAATTTAAAACACTGCAATTAGGCCAAAGAATCAAGTTGAACGAGCCCGGGAGGCTCCAGTTGCAAAGCTACTGGAATTTTCAGAAGCTACCCAATTTCCGCACCTGCGGAATATCATCACAGGTGCGGTACCGCATCTGCGAAATTTTCTCAAGTTCTGCGATTTTGCTCATTATGCCAAAAATCGCACCTGCGGAACAGTCAACACAGGTACGAGGCTGTATCTGCGGCAAACTTTCCGCATCTGCGGTGTTCGTACCAGGGTTCAACACCCGGAATTTTTCAACACTTCTCAATTCTTAAACCTGATTTTGGCACCTAATTTATACTCAAGACTTCTAAATTGGTGCAATACAAGATCCTATGACTCTATTAAGACTGATTTTGTGGTACTTAGCATACAAATTTCTTTTGGACAATTTGTCAAGCACATGACAAGCAGTGAGAACTTTATGCTTTTTCACACAATTTTGGGTTCTTAGATTTCCCAATAATTTGCTCTTCTTCATTAGCAGTACACACAAACCTACTCTCAACCAATTTCCCTCACTTCTTGATCCTAATAATGACTAAATAGAAAATAGAAGGGAAAAAAGAAAAAAAAATGGAGAATGGGCTTCCCCAATTGGAGAAGAAGAAGAAAAAGAACAGAGAACCAAAAGAGAGGAGGGATCCAAGTTACCTGTGTGGTCTTGTGCTTGAGAAATTTGAGTGAGATCAGTGTGAGGAGCAGTAGTGTGAGAGAGGAGAGGGAATTTTGGGTTTTGGGAGAAAAGCAAAGTTCAGAACATACCTGATGAATGGGGGTTCAATTAATTAAAACTTGACCGATTACCGCACCTGCGGTTGATAAAGCGCTTCTGCGCAACCGCTTCTGCATAATGGCAACCGCACCTGCGTAAAGCCCGCATATGCGTCTTTAAAACTGCTTCTGCATGCACGCATCTGCGAGCAAATTTCCACAGATGCGGTTACACCAGATGACTGGTGCCTAGATTTTGCAGCCACTGTTTGTGCATTCCACACCTCAAACTCCTCAATTCAACTCCAAAAAATCTGAAACTTGGCAGATTAGTCAACAATAACATGCTAAGCTATTCTACAAAAGAAAATTTCAAAAATGACTAAAATTTTGAAAACGATGGGTTGCCTCCCACCAAGCGCCGCATTTAACGTTGTGGCACGACGCAACTCACTTTACCACTTTTCTCGCCACTTTGATGATATGAATTGGGTACCCAACTTGGAGTCAAGTTTGTGACCACGAGCAGTGGGGGTGGTTTAGTAGATGATCAAGACAAGCCTTAATTTCTTCATTTTGCACTTCTTGGCTTTCATGTGAGGAATGTCATTTTGCCTTCTTGTTCCCTCAAATTGTAATATGTATGGCCTTTGTCTTTCCTCCTCGCAATCCCTTATTGACTCGTGTAGTTCAATTCCCATATCACCACACAATTCCAATGTTCAAAAATGCTTAGAATGTGACATCAAACCTCCAAATTGCACTTCTTTCCGGATTTTGACAACCTCTTTTTCCCCCAGACTAGAGTCAATCTCAACCAAATTTTCATTTACACCGGTTGACTCTAATTCCATATTTTTCTCAGCATCACTAACACTCATGGAGTCGGTTGGCGGTTGTTCAATTCTTCATTCCTCAAAGTAGATCTCACTTTCTTCCTCGTAGTCGGACTCTTCTTGACTTCTTTCCACACTCTCAAGTTGGTGGGCATAGTGAGCCTCAACAAATATTTTCATTTGAATTTCCAAAGTGCGGATATTATCATCTTTTTGAGTCAAGACTTGCTTCAAGTCCTAGAGTGCAAAGTTGTGCTTCTCCTAATTTTCCAGAATGGTCTCCAACATGAGCATCATCTTCTCATTTTGAGAATTTGAGAGTTCTTCTTGGTTTTGATCAAGTGCCAAGGAAGGATTTTCAGCTTCAACATCTAAGAAAAATTCTTGGCTATCATTAACTTCTGAGGCTTTTTGGACCTCTAAAGCTTCAAGCATTTCTCCCATTTGTGAGTGCAACTTTTCAAGTGCCAAGTCGTTTTGGAGACTATTTTCCAAAAGCTCCTCCAAGACACTGTGTTCTTTGTTTCCTCCTTCAATTAGGCATTCTAACATGAGCTTGAACTCCCCATTTTGGCCATGCTCAACTTCTTCCACTTCCATAGCCCTATTATTTTCATCACAAAAAGAAAAATCATCATAGCGGGGGCTTGGGGAAGGGAAGGACAAATAATCACAATCATCCCTGACGACCACACTTATTACAAATAATCCACTCATGGGTTTGAGATTGTGTGCACAATCCACCCCCGGGAGAATTTAAATAATTTTGCCACGAGTGTGATCCTTCACAATAAGGATATGGGTCATCAAAGTATGAACAACTACCGTCCGACCCATTTTCATTATATGATGCCATTTTTCAAAATAAGAAAATAAAAAAGAAACAAACAAGAAAAATAGACCAAGGTAAGAAAAATAATTACATAAATATTCACAAGTTTGGACCAATGCACTTACGCTTATTTCTCAAACAACCTAAATTACGCCAAATTGTTCCCCGGCAACGGCGCCAATTTTGATGACGTCCAAATCCACTACTAAAAATAAATGAACACGGTCGCATGCAACATAATTAAACCAACTATGAGTCGGGGTTGAATCCCACAGAGAACAATATGTAGGCGATTAGGAATGTAAGAGAATTATCACTTGTTATGCAATGCAAACACTTAGAATTTGTTTTGAGAAAATATTTATACCTAATTGCGGAAATGTAAACTAACCTAGAAAGCAAGTAAAATGACCAATGGCTACAAGGATGGATGCATTGGGAATTACACTCAAGTAACGATCCAATGTATTTCACGATTTTACAAATATGAGCGAGTTTATGTTAATTAACCACGGGTAATAATTCTATATTAGCTTCTTCCAAAGACTAACAAGACTTCCTAATTGAATTATCCCTAAAACAATTAGGAGATTAAGCACACCCGGATATGGCTACAAGTAGTTCAATCCTATTCCTAGGTAGAATCTATAAAATGAGGGTGAAAGCCTCAAGTTCTTGTTAATTAATCTTTCCCAACCCCACATAATCTTTCCCAAAATTAATTCGGACTAGGGTTAGCTAATCCCTTTGGAAACATTAAAGAACAAGAATAATTAAAGTAATAATAACTCACTTCATAAAAGATAAAAAATCATTCAATACATAAGCACAAGAAGGTATTTAATCCACACTTTAAATATGATTATTTCCATAAACAAGATTCAAGTGTTGAATACAGTACTACACACTTAGATATTTAATACAAAGCAAGAAAATAAAGAAATGAGTACAAAGGAGTAAGAAATTCTTAACCACAATCTTCAAATCTTCAAAACCCAAGTGTAAGTGCATAAACCCTAGATTCCAACCTTGTTCTCTCTAGCCCTAAGACTGAAAATAAGCCAAAAGATATGCCAAAGATATGTTCCCAATAGGTTTGGTCGTGTATTTTGGGGTTTGGAATTGAGAAAATATGAAATGTCAATCCAGCCCAGTTCTGATACCCATTGACCGCACTTGCGCAAGAATCCTCGCAGGTGCGGCTCCGCAAAAGCGGATACCCTAACGCAGAAGCGAAAAATCGAAGGAACTTCTGGCACCGCAGATGCGGGCCTCCAAGCGCAGATGCGCAACCACAGAAGCGGTAATCTACATGCAAATATGGTTTCAAGCAAAGTAACTCATCTTCGCAGATGCGTGCCTATTCACGCAGAAGCGGGGTCGCTTCTGCGACCAATCTTCCGCACCAGTTCGCCCTCCGTGAAAATGTCGAGACGGCACCTATTCCCTACGACTAGGTAAGACTAACAATGCGGAAGATAAACCATAATTGCGGAAGAAAGTAAATAAAACTGAACTGGTAAAATAAAACGGTGTTTAAGGTGCCGCTCGGCACAAACCACAACAATTCCCGAAGCTAATAAAATTCCCAAAACCCGGAAACTCACAAATCACAAGCTAAGGGATACATAAGAGGCTCTGACTCAAGAACGTCTATACAAAGGAGAAATACTAAAAGAGCTATACTTATTACAGAAAGCTGGAAAGGGACTCCTCGGTCTGCGGACGTAGCAGATATACCTCGAAGTCTCTACCGATACGCCTCCTTCCAAGGCTGATAGAACTGAGTGGGAGTACCTGTATCTGCACAACAAAAATGTGCAGAAGAGTAGCATGAGCACACCACGGCGGTGCCCAGTAAGTATCAAGACTAACCTCGGTGGAGTAGTGACGAGGAACAGTCAAGACACCTACCGGTCAAATAAACAGTATAATCATAGGAATAATGGAAACAATATATAAATATGTAAAGACTGCATGAATGACCAAGAATGCTACAATTTACAATAAGGGAAAAGGGCAACAAGTAACGACGAGAATATAATAAATGATGATACGAAATGACGGCAGAATCACAATCCAAATCCTAAGGTCACAACACAGCAAGGGGAAAACAAGTCAATAACTCATATCCTACAATGATGTTCACATAAGGTCTTATTCAACCCTTTCAACAATTTTACCAAGTTTCGGACAAACCACAACTCACGAGAACCCAGCATCTGAAATCTAACACTTGGCATCCTGTGCCCCATCAATCTCACGGTCATGCTGACAACTCACTGGCTAACTAGGGCCACTTTCACGTATAAAATGGATAAATGAGGGCGTACCTCCACCCTTAGCAAAAATCAGGAGGAATTCACCTCCAATAGGAGTGTTCAACTACGTGTATGCTTGTGCAAGTATTTCTAACAAGAATTCTACCAACTAGTAAACATGAAAAGGAGAACGGACCGCACGTACGATGTTTCCTCACAACTTCCAAGCGATAAATCTCATTCAGGTAAGCAACCCACAATCACAATATTAAACAAATAGGAATGCCTCCACATGCCGTCACAATTCTTTACAATCAACCCCTGACATAGCCCACCTTATTTGGCCACGCGTGCAAATAATAATATAATAGGCACCGCCTTATTTCGCCACACGTGCATCACAATGTTCCCACCTTATTCCGCCACATGCGCAACCCACATATAAGCATATAACATATCCCGCCTTATTACGCCGCATGTGCAAAACGTCAATAGCAACAATAGCACGGCAAAGACCTCGTGCAACCCTTCAACAACAACCGCACGGCAGAGACCTCGTGCATCACAGTACCAACAGTCGCACGGTAGGAACCTCGTGCATCGTAGTATCAACGACCGCACGGCAGAAACCTCGTGCATCACAGTCTCAAGTACCACACAACAAATGACATTATATACAGGAACAAGGCAAGAGAATCAACTCAGGTATTTCCGTTCACCAAAAGACGGTACAACTAACTCATAAGGAATAATCGTAACAGAGAAATACTAAGCGCAATAAGAACAACTCAACAAGGGAGAAATAATACGAAACAACGATTCCATAATACTCAGTTCAACAACAAGGAAGTTAACATGAATCAAATAATTACAATTAAGGAAATATCAACTAAACATAGGATATCTAACTTCTTTCCAATTAAGACCAATTAATTACACGAGAGATAGAAATAATGCTTTCCAGATAAAGACAAGCAGTTAGGAATGATAATGTGACTATAGAAGGGTAAATGTCTACAGTTAAACAAGTAAAAGTCAATTAGGCAACAAGAATAACCAAAAAGGGCAGATAAATTCCAAGTAAGTCATGTAGAGGTGAAACTAATAACAGGGAACTCAATCGTATCAAGAACAACTTCATATTCGGTGATTACAAGGATCTAAGAGCCAAAAAGGGGCAATTTTCCACAAATAAATCCGAGCACGCACTCGTCACCTCGCGTACAAGGAATACAATCAACAAAGAAGACTCAAATCCTAAGGGGACGTCCCCCACACAAGGTTAGGCAAGATAGTTACCTTGAACCGGCTAAAATCAACTAGCAACCACGTTCTTGCCACGAGTACTAGACTCCAAATGGCCCAAATCTACTCAATTAAATCACACATTGTAAATAACCTCTCAAGCAACTGATTCTACTATTTAATTCAAATCTAAAGCACGAAATTAGGCAAAATGACCAAAATGCCCCTCAGGCCAACGTCTCGGAATCGGATGAATTTAACATTTTCAGAACCCTCGTACTCTCGCGAGTCTAACCATATAAAAATCTCTCAAATCGGAGGTCAAACACCCCCTCAAAACTCAATAATTTGGTCTATGAAGTTTTTACCCATTTTTCATTCAAAATCTGAAATTAAAGGATGAAATTAAGAGGAGATTCATGGAAATTGGTCTAAATCGAGTGAGAAGCACTTACCCAAGATGCCCAGGTGAAAATCCCTTTAAAAATCGCCAAGAACCGTGCTCTAGAAGTCAAAATGTGATAAAAATGGTGAAACCCTCGAGTTTGGGATTTAAATCTGTCTGTCTAGTGATTTGTTCATCGCGATCACGGAACAATGGTCGCGATCGCGTAGAGGAAATTTGAGAAGGCCCAGAAATGTACATCGCGTTCGCGTGAAGAGGGATGCGAACGCGAAGGGCAATGAGATGGTGGCGTATGCGATCGGTAGGGGCTCATGCGAACGCGAAGAGGAAAGGTGACAACTGCCCCAAAGTCCTAATTTTCACTATGCGAACGCAGGACAACAAATGCAATTGCGAAGTAAAGAAGAATAGACCTTCGCGATCGCGGAAGGCTTAATGCGAACGCGATGAAGAACTAAACAGAGCTTCGCGAACACGAGCATACAGATGCGAACGCGATGAAGGTTTTTTTGAGGTGGTCTTCAGCAAAGCATCGCTATCGCTGGAGAATCATCGCGATCGCGTAGAAGGATATCAGAAGCAGCAGTTACAACAGTCCAAAATGGAGGAAAAAGGATCCGTAGCCCATCCGAAACATACCCGAGGCTCCCGGGACCCCGTCTAATCACACACACAAGTCATATAACCTATCACGGACTCGCTCGAAGTTTCAAATCACATAAAACATCATCGAAACGACGAATCAAACCAAAATCAAGCTTATGAATTTCCAAATCTTCAAATATCAAATCTCATGCCGAAACTCATCAATTCAACTAGGAATGACGCCAAATTTTACAGACAAGTCCAAAATGACATAAAGGAGTTTCTCCAACTCTCGGAATCACATTCCGACCCTGATATCACAAAAGTCAACTGTGGGTCGAACTTCTTCATTTTCCAACTTCAACTTTCGCCAAAATGCCTCCATTCACTCTACGGACCTCCAAATCTGAATACGGACGCGCGCATAAGTCCAAAATCACCATACGAAGCTGTTGGGATCGTCCACGACCCATTCTAGGGTCGTTTACTTAAAAATCCAATTACGATCAACTTTTCACCGTTCTAACTTCCAAAACTAGATTCTTTCTTCCAATTTGACTCTAAACCATCCGGAAACCGAATTCCACCATGCACGCAAGTCGATACACATGTTCTGAAGATGTTCCAAACCTTATGCCACTGAACAGAACTTAATTTCTCAAAACGACCGGTCGAGTCGTTACATAGATATTCAATACAAAGCAAGGAAATGAAGAAATGAGTACAAAGGAGTAAGAAATTCTTAACCACAATCTTCAAATCTTCAAAACCCAAGTGTAAGTGCATAAACCCTAGATTCCTACCTTGTTCTCTCTAGCCCTAAGACTGAAAATAAGCCAAAAGATATGCCAAAGATATGTTCCCAATAGGTTTGGTCGTGTATTTTGGGGTTTGGAATTGAGAAAATATGAAATGTCAATCCAGCCCAGTTATGATACCCATTGACCGCACTTGCGGAAGAATCCTCACAGGTGTAGCTCCGCATAAGCGGATACCCTGACGCAGAAGAGGAAAATCGAAGGAACATCTGGCACCGCAGATGCGGGCCCCCAAGCGCAGATACGTAACCGCAGAAGCGGTAATCTACACGCAAATGCGGTTTCTGGCAAAGTAACTCATCTTCGCAGATGCGTGCCTATTCACGCAGAAGTGGGGTCGCTTCTGCGACCAATCTTTCGCAGATGCGGAATCACAGGAGAGTTTTGCATGGTTTTCACCATTTTTTGCTCAATTCCACTCCAATTGAATTCAAATCCCTTCATGGCATCATTTACCTGAAAATCTAACAATACACACCATAAACAACCTCATTTATAGTTAAAGGACATAAAAACTAAAGAAAAGAGACTAGAATGAGTGGTAAAATCACCACTCATCACTCCCATCGAACACAGGAACATTGATATCCGAAATCTACACGCAATGTGCAGGAAATGTAGTATGAGTACAACCGACCCCATGTATTCAAAAAGCAACAAACTTAACTGTGAGAATGCACGGGAGAAAAATAATATTATTGATTAAAGTGTTGTACAACCCTATTTATACACAGTAATTACATAATAAATAGGTATCTACTTTCCGATGTGGGATACTAAACATGACTAACTACTTCACACTCCCCCTCAAGCCGGTGCATATAAATCATATGTATCGAGCTTGTTACATATGTAACTAATACGAGAACCAGTAAGAGACTTAGTGAAAATATCTACTAGCTGATCATTCGATTTTACAAACTTTGTAACAATATCTCCTGAGAGTATCTTTTCTCTAACAAAGTGACAGTCGATCTCAATGTGTTTAGTCGTCTCATGGAACAGCGGATTTGACACAATATGAAGAGCAGCTTGATTATCACACACCAGTTCCATCTTGCTGATTTCTCCGAACTTCAACTCCTTGAGCAACTGTGTGACCAAGCTAGCTCTCTCGTTGCCATAGCCATGGCCCGATAATCGGCTTCGGCGCTAGATCGAGCAACTACATTCTGTTTCTTGCTCTTTCAAGAGACCAAATTACCTCCTACTAAAACACAATATCTAGACGTAGAACGTCTATCAGAAGGTGATCATGCCTAATTAGCATCTGTGTACCCAACAATCTGCTCGTGGCCTCGATCCTCGAATAGTAACCCTTTGCCTGGAGCTGACTTTATATACCGAAGAATGCGAGCAATTGCATCCCAGTGACTATCACAGGGAGAATCCATAAACTGACTTACAACACTCACCGGAAAAGAAATGTCAGGTCTAGTCATAGTGAGGTAATTCAATTTGCCAACCAACCTCCTATATCTCGTAGGATATCTAAGAGGCTCCTCCTGTCCAGGCAGAAGCTTAGCATTTGGATCCATAGGAGTGTCAACAGGTCTACTGCCCATCATTCCGGTCTCCTCAAGAATGTTTAAGGCATACTTCCGCTGTGAAATAACAATACCTGAGCTAGACTGAGCGACCTCAATACCTAGAAAATACTTCAATCTGCCCAGATCCTTAGTCTGGAAGTGCTGAAAGAGATGCTGCTTCAAATTAGTAATACCATCCTGATCATTCCCAGTAATAACAATATCATCAACATAAACCACCAGATAAATACACAGATTAGGAGCAGAATGTTGACAAAACATAGAGTGATTAGCTTCACTACGAGTCATGTAACTGTGCTGAACTTACCAAACCAAGCTCGAGGGGACTGTTTCAAACCACATAGTGACCTGCGCAATCGACATACAAGACCACTAGACTCCCCCTGAGCAACAAAACCAGGTGGCTACTCCATATAAATTTCTTCCTCAAGATCACCGTGGAGAAAAGTATTCTTAATGTCTAACTGATAAAGAGGCCAATGACGTATAACAGCCATGGACAAAAAGAGACGAACAGATGCTACTTTAGCCACGGGAGAGAAAGTGTCACTATAATCAAACCCAAAAATCTGAGTGTATCCTTTTGCAACAAGACGAGCCTTAAGACGATCAACCTGGCCATCCGGGCCGACTTTGACTGCATAAACCCAACGACAACCAACAGTAGACTTACCTGAAGGAAGAGGAACAAGCTCCCAAGTGCCACTCGCATGTAAAGCAGACATCTCCTCAATCATATCCTGTTGCCATCCTGGATGAGATAGTGCCTCACCTGTAGACTTAGGATAGAAACAGTGGACAAAGATTATATAAAAGCATAATGAGGTGATGACAGACGATGATAACTTAAACTGACATAATGTGGATTAGGATTAAGAGTGGATCGTACACCTTTGCGGAGTGCAATTGGTTGACTAAGAGGAGACAAGTCCGCAGTAGGTGCAGAATCTGATGCAGGACATGAATCACCTGGGCCTGATGTTGGATGTGGACGACGATGATAAGTCAAAAGTGGTAGAGCTACAGAAGGTTGAACTGGACTAGGTGGTGGAACTAGAGTTATAGGTGGTGGAGCTGCAATTGGAGTAGTAGGTGGTGGAGCTGCAACTGGAGCTGGGGTTGTAGAGGAAGATGAATGGGAGGTAGTGACTGAATCTCCAAAAGATGAAACTGGTAGCACCTCAGAAAAATCTAAGTGATTACCTGGACCTGTGAAGTATGATTGGGTTTCAAAGAAGGTAACATCAGTAGACATAAGATACCGCTGAAGGTTAGGAGAATAGCATCGATACCCCTTTTTCTTTCTCGAGTAACCCAGAAATACACACATAAGAGCACGAGGAGCTAACTTATCTTTTCCTGGAGTAAGGTTATGAACAAAACACGTGATTCCAAAGACACAGGGTGGAAGAGAGAACAAAGGTAAGTGGGGAAACGGGACAGATAATGGAACTTGATTCTTGATAGCTGAAGATGGCATATAATTAATAAGATAGCAAGATGTAAGAACTGCATCCCCCGAAAAATGCAACAGAGCATGAGATTGTATGAGTAGGGTACGAGCAGTTTCAATAAGATGTCTATTCTTTCTTTCAGCTACCCCATTTTGTTGAGATGTGTACGGACAAGATGTTTGACGAATAATCCCATGAGAGTTCATAAACTGCTGAAATGGGAAAGACAAATATTCTAGGGCATTATCACTACGAAATGTACGGATAGAAACCCCAAATTGATTTTGAATTTCAGCATGGAAGGTCTCGAAAATAGAAAACAACTCGGACCGATTTTTCATCAAAAATATCCAAGCGCACCTGGAATAATCATCAATTAAACTGACAAAATAGCAGAATCCCAAGGTAGAACTGACCCGACTAGGACCCCAAACATCTGAAAGGACTAAAGTAAAAGGTGATTCTGCTCTATTATCAAGACGCCGAGGGAAATGGGAGCGGGTATGCTTACCGAGCTGACATGACTCACACTCTAGAGTGGACAAGTGAGATAAACCAGGTATAATTTTCTGAAGTTTTGAAAAACTGGGATGTCCCAACTATTTATGTAATAAATCTGGTGAATCAGTAACAAGACAAGTTGTTGAAGGAAGACAAGAAGCGAGTTGCAAGGATAAGGTAATAAAGTCCATTTGATTCACGTCTGGTACCAATGATCCGCTCCGTACTGCGTTCTTGTATAAAACAAGGTCATCAAGAAATAAAACATCGCATTTAAGTGATTTGGCTAAGCGACTAACGGCTATGAGATTAAAAGGACTATTGGGAACATAAAGGACTGAATCTAAAGGTAAGGAAGGAAGTAGGCTTGCTTGACCTATTGCAGTTGCCATGGTTTGAGACCCATTGGCCATTGTAACTGCCGGAAGAGATTGAGAATATGAAATACTAGTGAAAAAGGATTTGTTACCAGAAATATGATCAAATGCACCTGAATCAATGACCCAAGACTTAGAGGTTGAAGATTGGGAGACACAAGTCACGCTACTATCTATTTGAACAACGGAAGCTATGCCTGAAGATGTTTGTTTACACTTTGTACTGAAGGAACTCAATATAATCCGGTAAAG
Organism: Nicotiana attenuata; assembly: GCF_001879085.1. Lineage (NCBI taxonomy): Eukaryota > Viridiplantae > Streptophyta > Magnoliopsida > Solanales > Solanaceae > Nicotiana > Nicotiana attenuata. The sequence goes on along the minus strand of NW_017674687.1, from coordinate 63,819 downwards.
AAACCATCTGGATTTCAACGGATTGTGAGTAAAAGGCTTCTGATACGAATGCCATTATAATATTGTGCCGGAAAAAAGCAGAAATTTTCAAGGAATTATTGTTCTCGCCGGAAAACTCATTGTTCACGCTGAAAAAATCTCAAAGTGCTCGGAATAAAAAGAAAACGGTATGGGCCTGGTCGGAATTACTAGAAGATAAGACTGTCCTGAAGAAATTTTCCAAAAAGATGGCCGGAACACTGTTCACGCGCTGGCGTGTGGGTCTGACGCGCCGGCAGCGTCAGAAGCTCAGGAGGCGCGTGAGAGAGCGTGGACGGGTTCTGCCGGTGTGGTTTTTTGGGGTTTGGTCACCTGAGAAATCCGCACCTGCTGGTGGTGTTATTTTTCGTAAAAAAAACCACCGGAGAAGGGATTTCGCAAAAAACAGCCTGAAAGTCACCGGAAAAAAAGGCACGGTGACTGTCCCGGACTCGCTGGTAACTACACAGCGGGGATTTCTCACTAGTTGCTCTGATACCATGTGAGAATGCACGGGAAAAAAATATTATTATTGATTAAAGTATTGTACAACCCTATTTATATATAGTAATTATTACATAAAAATAGGTATACTTCCCGATGTGGGACACTAAACATGAAAGAGTGCACGAGATACTGCTAAAGTAACTACAGTACTTGGTGATGGGCTTCCTCGAGGAAGAGGAGCCAGGTTGAAAGTAGTGACAAGCTGGAACATAGGCCGAGTCCAACACCAATAACCAACAGCGGTTCATAACAACGTAAAGCATATAAACCAGGAAATAATCTCAGAGATAAAAATGCTCAGCTTTTGCACAGTTTTTCCAAAAACGGTTCCGCTTTTCAAGAACATCAGTGAAAACCCAAATCCTTTATCGAAATCGTCGAAAAATAAAGTTAGTTTAAAAACTGCAATTTTCCCAAAAATCCTTTTCACAATAAATAAGATGTTCCATTTTTCTTTCCAAATAACAAGTATGAAATACCTCTCTATGCCACATATCAATGTGTGTAAAAGAAATCATGAACGACGTGATACCGTACAGTATGAGGAAAATGCGTCTCTATGCATATATGCCATATATGCATGCCAATGCCATGTATCTCAGAGATGAATCATGTACTCACACTCTCAGGGTGCCCAATCTCACTGTCTCACACTTTCCACTCATCATGCTTAACCACTCGGTACTGTATATGGCCCATATGACCCAGGTAAATCCATCCCAGAACATATACAACACTGACTATACGTCACCTAGTACCGAGGAAAAAGGGCAATCCAACCCTGTGGAGAAATCCATCTCCAGGTATCAAGTACTTCGGACAAATCCATGTCTAGGAAATCCATCCCTCAGTAATATATAAATGCTCAACCACTCGATACTGTATATGGCCCATGCGGCCCAGGGAAACCCATCTCGGAACATATGCAATACTGACTAGAAGTCACCCAGTATCGAGAAAAAAGGGCAATCCAACCCTGTGGAGAAATCCATCTCCAGATATCAAATACTTCGGACAAATCCATGTCCAGGGAAATTCATCCCTCAATAATATCATTCGCGCCCACTAGGGGTGTGTTACAGACTCCGGAGGGGCTCCTTCAGCCCAAGCGCTATCATAAATCAATATAACTGCTGCAACGTGGAGCTCGATCCCATAACTGCTAGGCTCTCGGCCTCACTCAGTCATCAATCTCTCCAGTCTCACCCACGTGCTCACAATGTCATGAAAACTGACCCGAAACAATGATATGATGTATCAATAAGTAACAACTGAGACTGGGATATAATATGAATGCATGAATATGACTGAGTACGAAATATCAATGAAATCGATGAGATGACAGCAAAAAACGACCACTATGGGTCCCAACAACATCAGCACAAGGCCTAAACATGATATCTAGCATGATGTACAACTCAACACTTTATCACATGGTGAAAAACACATATATCAACAAAGTAGGGCCACTATGCAGTGCCCTAAAGACAACGGGGTCACAATTCACAAGGTGCACGCCTACACGCCCATCACCTAGCATGTGCGCCACCTCAACATCAATCACATAGCATGTAATACGAGGTTTTATACCCTCAGCGCTAAGTTTAGAAGAGTTACTTATCTTAAACAAGCCAATTCCAGACGCCGAGCAACCCAAGCGATGCTCCAAGAATGCCATCACGTGCGTAGCGACCTTCGAACGACTCAAAACTAGTCAATAACAACTCAAATACATCAGACGAAGCCCAAGGAAACAATTACAAATGATAAAGATTGAATCCTAAATCAAATCCCAAATTCGGCCAAAAATCACATCTAGGCCCGCACCTCGAAACCCGACAAAACTCACAAAATCAGATAACCCATTCAATTACGAGTCCAACCATACTAGTTTCACTCAAATCTGACTCCAAATCGGTGTTCAAAACTTAAAAATTCATATAATGAAACTTTAGGCCAAAACTCCCAATTTTCCTCTTTAGAATTCATCAACCAAAAGCTAAAAATGAAGATAGATTCATGGAATATAATCAAAACTGAGTAGAGAACACTTACCTCATTCCTTGTGATAATATTTGCTCCAAAAATCGCCTCAATCCGAGTCCCACATCTCAAAATATAAAGAAAGAACAAAACCCTCGATTTTTATAACACTGGCCAGCTATTCCGCATTTGCGGTCAAAATGTCGCATCTGTGGTCACTACTTAGCTTCTGCGACCACAACTCATCAGGCGGCCTCTCGCACCTGCGGAACCATTTCCGCTCCTGCGCACTCACAGGTGCAAAGCCAAACACGCATCTGCGCCAAACCTCGCTTCTACGATCAACTATCCGCATGTGCGGACTCGCATCTGCGCCCATACTTCTGCAAATGCAGAAACACCAGAACCAACAATGATACACCTTAGCCAAAATTTCCAAAATGCTCCGGAATCAATCCGAGACACGCCCGAGCCCCTCGGGACCCCGACCAAACATACCAACAAGTCCAATACATAACACGGACCTACTTGAGGCCTCAAAACACCCATAATAATATCGAAACGACGAATAACCCTCAAATTCGAAATTAATGAACTTGAAACTTCAAGCTTCCATAACCGATGCCGAACCCTATCAAATCACATCCGATTGACCTCAAATTTTACACACAAGTCACATTTGACATTACGATCCTGCTCCAACTTCCGGAATCCGAATCCGGCCCCGATATCAAAAAGTCCACTCCCGATCAAACTTTCCAAAATTCCAACTTTCACCATTTCAAGCGAAATTCTACTATGGACCTCCAAATCATAATCCGGATGCGCTCCTAAGTCCAAAATCACCCAACGTAGCTAACGGAACCATCAGAAATCCAATCCGAGGTCAAATACTAAAAAGTCAAACTTGGTAAAACCTTTCAAATTTAAAGCTTCTAACTGAGAATCATTGTTCCAAATCCATTCCGAATAACCCAAAAATCAAAATCGACAATCCACATAAGTCATAATACATCATGCAGAGCTACTCATGCCCTCAAACAGCCGAGCAAAGTGCAAATGCTCAAAACGACTGATCGGGTCGTTACATCCTCCCCCACTTAAACATACGTTCGTCCTCGAACGTGCCCAGGGTTGTTCCAAAAGCCATCAAATCATTGTGTAAACGTACCACGCACATACACGGGGGTGATCCCACGTCACCTTATCCCATATAGGTCTTATCACATAACATAACTGTAATCCACCCTAGTTTATAAGCCTTAGAATCCAATTTCCACATCTGAAACTTTTATAAGATCAGAATCTCACATCTACACACTGTATAAGTTTGAACAAGCTGTATCAAGCCATAGTCATAACCCAATATGAAATCACATGATATACCACATAACTCAAACACTCATAGAGGTAGTTTCTAATCACAGCAGCTGCTCAAAACAACCCAATGGCGGTAATAAACCTCTTATCAAACAAAGCCTCGTTCTAACGCCTTCATATACTACCAATGATGAAAGAAACACGCAGAAACTCATAACCATTCGAAAATTGACATCAAGCACCCAAAGTGCATTACCATAACCACAGAGAGCAAATAACACAATGCCACCATCTGGAAAGAACATAGCCGACGCGCAATCAATCACGCAATACCCAAATACTCATCTTGCTCAAATATCCGCTATAAAGCCCAAATAGAACCGCACCATGTGTGCATATAACACGAATCACAACTCCTCGTAACATAGAATAGTAACTCACAGATCATTTCAGAACACGAATAAGCTCAACAACAACTGAATGGTACATCCCTAAATAATAGCAGTTCGGAGTCAACAAATCCGACCCGGTGCAGAACACACATCCATATTGGGCCTACCAATGAACCCTAAATCAACTCTGGTCACCCATGATAGATAAATAACTCTCCGAAAGCCCACAATAACTGAATTACAACACATACTATCCTCTGGCTAGCTTCGGACACAACTTCACAGTCCATAACCATGAAATAATTTACTTATGAGAACTCCTAGTCTCCAAATCCATAGAACACACGAATCACGATATCTGATCTCAACTCCACCACATAAATGTCTAACTCTTCTCCAATACACGACCATCCCACGAGGAATACTTCTATAATTCTTCTGTGCCACAAAGCAGAATTTGAACATCAGCAGCCGATCGACCAGAAGAATGCCACAATACCAATGAAGTATCCATAAATCAAAACACATAGCCCCTTCTAAAATTTATACTCTCATCAAGCCATACCAAATAGTAATATCATTTACCTAGTCATCTCAAATTGTCCATGCTGCCTAAGGACTCATGACCTTCCCTTTAAAACTGTATCGTGACCTTACACATGCAAATCTCAATCCTACACAACACACCCAATATACCATGCCATCATACGAAAAATACGAGAACTTCGTAATCCACCCCGAGTTACAAGCAACTACATACTTAATTAGCCAAGAACTTTCCATTTGATCCATCCAGGAGAAAATCACTATACATCACATGCTCCTCACGCAAGTAGGAAATATACATCTCTAACCGTGGTAGAACCATCAAGAATTCTCCGAACCCCATTTGTACAAAACCAAACCGTCAAGACTGAATCCCTCTAACTCAACCAAGTTACGCAGGTCACCAAACCCAAGAGCATCGCTACAAAACACCTATAGAAACTCACTACATCATAAGCACCAAAAGTACGGATCATATCCATTACCATGCCGATCCAACCTACTACCAAGATGTCCTATTTCTCCAAGTTCCTTCTGAATTACCTTCAAATTGATACTTCCCCTTGCCATAATACCACAATCCTCAACCTAGACTCACCACATGAGGCCCAAGCATAAAACCACACCGCCCTAAGGCTCAGAAGCCGCTGAATACTCTCTTAAGTACCACAAAAGTACCAAACCCGAGATACCCACTCTAAAGAGACCTTCCGTAATTCCAAGTTGTTCATCTTACCTTCCTGATACTGAAATGTAGAATCCTCAATGATGTAGAAATATTGTGAGTCTCGACACTATCCAATGTAACTCTCAGCTTCTAGCCATATACAAATCCGCAAAAATTCTCAATTGCCACATATAAATCTTAAAATTCATAAGAACCATTCTCGATAGTCATCCACTCTACTCAAATCTCAATAGATATGGCCGAACGACATGTGCCCCATTTGCACCCCAACACCCTAAGAAGTAATCCACGCTTCTAAGCAACCAATCAAATTTCTACTCCATGAACTCTACCTCCTTCACGAATAACTACTTAATCATTCCATGATTTCCATATATCCATAGAGTGTAACTCCATCCCTTATCCAAAACTTCATTTACTCGAGTCATCCTCAATCTCAACCTCTGTAAGCCATAACTAATTCGCCAGTATACCTCAAACTGAAACCAATACAACATATAATCGCGCAATCAACCTGTCGATAGCAGACCCCCCACTTGGCTCAAAGCCAAGGAATAAAGCATCTGATAACTTACAATGGCCACCCCATACCGACATAACACCGCAATAGGATTCAATTAAACCCTTTCTAAGCTCATATAACACAAACCATATAGTACCTCAAAGTATTTGCAAATCTCGTATTCATTCTCGTAATAGCCAAGCCCACTTCCACAAGCGAGCCAAACTCGAATTGCACTACATATAAGTCACTGGTAAAATAGAACTCTAAACAAAACAACATAGGGATCACACAACCCCTTAGGACACCCCGTAGAAGATAACCCACCTGCTTCACCTCAAACTAACATCTCTTTATACCCTTCCACAGTCACAAATACTACGCAAATACGTAATCTTCCTGATTCTGGACTTATCAACAAGACATGAGAATCTAATTCGTTCCACAATTAATCAACAAGAAAGATCCTCCAATATGCTCATAACTCGATATTATACGTTGAATAAAGACAGAAATCAAGCACCAAATTTTACATCTCAATCAGACCCTTTTCGTCACATTCAAACCATCGAACACTTTCCACAGTCACATCATACTCGTTACATAGCCGTCCAACCACAAATTCCACCAATAAGGACACTACCGGACATATAAGTCCAAAAGCACATGCTTACACAATTAACATCTCTATGCTCAAGATATAGTAAAAACCCGGCCTCAAGTCCTCCAGACTAGCCCATCATCATCACACAGAAACCACATCTCGCACCTCATTCATAGAATCACAAGTCGTCGATGCACAACTGATACTGAGCGCTCATGTGCGCACACGAATGTGTGGAAAGGAATTCAAAGAGTTATGCTTCAAGCTGAATCAATGTCGCATGATAAGGAAAGAAAGATTGGAAGTATATCCTAAATGTCCTGTAGCCTCTCGAAGATAGGTATGGATGTCATCATACCGATCCGCAAGACTACTAGACACTTGCTCATGACTTGTAGAACCTATGAACCTAGAGCTTTGTAACCAATCTATCACGACCCAAAATTCACTAGTCGTTATGGCATATAACCCAACCCGCTAGGTAAGCCAACTAATAACTATCCAATTCCAGTAATATTAATAAGACAATTAAACAAAAAGAATGATCTAAATCTTATACATTCTCCAAGGACTGGTAGTACAAGTCATGAGCTTCTAAGAATAGAGTTTACAAAGCTGATATGAAGTAAATACATCATCTATTTGAAAAATACATAAACAGAGTTTTAATATTTATAAGGCTACCATGAACAAGAGGCAACTACAATAGGGACGCAAGTACATCTTCCAATTCAGCTCCCATCGAACACAGCAACATCGACATCCGAAATCTGCACGCAATGTGCAGGAAGTGTAGTATGAGTACAACCGACCCCATATACTCAAAAAGTAACAAACCTAACCTCAGGTTGAAAGTAGTGGAGAGTTGGAACATAGGTCGGGTCCAACAACAATAACCAACAGCAATTCATAACAATGTAGAGCATATAAAACAGGAAATAATCTTAGGATAAAAATGCTTACCTTTTGCACAGTTTTTCCGAAAATAGTTCCTCTTTTCAAGAACATCAGTGAAAACCCAAATCCATTACCGAAATCGTCGAAAAATACGAGTTAGTTTGAAAACTGCAATTTTTCCCAAAAATCCTTTCCACAATAAATAAGATATTTCATTTTTCTTTCCAAATAGCAAGTGTGAAATACCTCTCTTTGCCAAATATCAATGTGTGTAAAAGAAATCACGAGTGACGTGATACCATACAATATGAGAAAAATGCGTCTCTATGCATGTATGCCATATATGCATGCCAATGCCATGTAACTCAAAGATGAACCATGTACTCACACTCTCAGAGTGCCCAATCTCACCATCTCACACTTTTCACTCATCATGCTCAAACATTCCGTACTGTATATGGACCATACGGCCCAGAGAAATCCATCCCGGAACATATACAACACTGACTATACGTCACCCGGTACCGAGGAAAAAGGGCAATCCAACCCTATGGAGAAATCCATCTCGGGGTATCAAGTACTTTGGACAAATCCATGTCTAGGGAAATCCATCCCTCAATAATATAAAAATGCTCAACCACTCGGTACTGTATATGGCCCATGCGGCCCACGGAAATCCATCCGGAACATATATAACACTGACTAGAAGTCACCCAGTACCGAGGAAAAAGGGCAATCCAACCCTGTGGAGAAATCCATCTCCAGGTATCAAGTACTTCGGACAAATCCATGTCCAGGGAAATCTATCCCTCAATAATATATAAATGCTCAACCACTCGGTACTGTATGTGGACCATGCGGATATCCATCCTAGAACATATACAACACTGACTAGAAGTCACCCAGTACCGAGGAAAAGGGGCAATCCAACCCTGTGGAGAAATCCATCTCCAGATATCAATTATTTTGGACAAATCCATGTCCAGGGAAATTCATCCCTCGATAATATCATTCGCGCTCACTGGGGGTGTGTTACAGACTCCGAAGGGGCTCCTTCAGCCCAAGCGCTATCATAAATCAATATAACCGCTGCGGTGTGGAGCCCGATACCATAACTGCCAGGCTCTCGGCCTCACTCAGTCATCAAAATCTCCAGTCTCACCCACGAGCTCACAATGTCATGAAAACTGACCCGGAACAATGATATGATGTATCAATAAGTAACAACTGAGACTGAGATATAATATGAATGTATGAATATGACTGAGTACGAAATATCAATGAAATCGATGAGATGACAGCAAAAAACGACCACTATGGGGTTTTATACCCTCAACACTAAGTTTAGAAGAGTTACTTATCTTAAACAAGCCAATTCCAGACGCCGAGCAAGCCAAGCGATGCTCCAAGAATGCCATCACGCGCGTAGCGACCTCCGAACGGCTCAAAACTAGTCAATAACAACACAGATACATTAGATGAAGCCCAAGGAAACAATTACAAATGATAAATATCGTTTATCCTAAATTAAATCCCAAATTAGGCCAAAAATCACACCCGGGCCCGCACCTCGGAACCCGATTAAACTCACAAAGTCCGACAATCCATTCAATTACAAGTCCAACCATACTAGTTTCACTCAAATCTGACTGCAAATCGGTGTTCAAAACTTAAAAGTTCATAATGAAACATTAGGCCAAAACCCTCAATTTTCCTCTTTTGAATTTATCAACCAAAAGCTAATAATGAAGATAGATTCGTGGAATATAAGTAAATCTGAGTAGAGAACACTTACCCCAATCCTTGTGATGATATTTGCTCCAAAAATCGCCTCAATCCGAGTCCCACATCTCAAAATATGAAGAAAGAACAAAACCTTCGATTTTTATAACACTGCCCAGCTATTCCGCATTTGCGGTCAAAATGTCGCATCTACGATCACCGCATCCGCGGTCACTACTTCGCTTCTGCGACCACAACTCACCAGGCGACCCCTCGCACCTGCGGAACCATTTTTCCTCCTGCGCACTCGAAGGTGCGAAGCCAAACACGCATCTGCGCCAAACCTCGCTTCTAACTATCCGCATCTGTGCCCATACTTCCGCAGATGCGAAAACACCAGAACCAGCAATGATACACCTTAGCCAAAATGCTCCAGAATCAATCTGAGATACACCCGAGCCCCACGGGACCCCGACTAAATATACTAATAAGTCAAATAACATAACACGGACCTACTCGAGGCCTCAAAACACCCATAACAACATCGAAACGACGAATCACCCTCAAATTCAAAATCAATGAACTTGAAACTTCAAACTTCCACAACCGATGCCGAAACCTATCAAATCACGTCCGATTGACCTTAAATTTTGCACACAAGACAAATTTGATATTACGGACTTGCTCCAACTTCTGGAATCGGAATCCGACCCCGATATCAAAAAGTCCACTCCCGGTTAAACTGTCCAAAATTCTAACTTTTACCATTTCAAGCCAAATTCTACTACGGACCTTTAAATCACAATCTGGACGCGCTCCTAAGTCCAAAATCACCCAATAGAGCTAACGGAACAATCAAAAATCCAATCCGAGGTCAAATACTAAAAAGTCAAACTTGGTCTAACCTTTCAAATTTAAATTTTCTAGCTGAGAATCATTCTTCCAAATCAATTCCGAATAACCTGAAAATCAAAACCGACTATCCATTACTCATGCCCTCAAACAATCGAGCAAAGTGCAAATGCTCAATATGACCAGTCGGGTCATGACATCGCAGATCATTCCGGTAATTATAGTAAAATATCCAAGGGAATTTAAGTTCTGCTCCTTCTGCCTTCATATATTGACTTTGTGAATCATATTTAACACCAAAAAGTCACTTGAAAGAAAATTGTTAATATTATAGTCCTACTCATCTAAATTATTTTGGTCAGCGAACAAAATTCTTTATAAGAATCTGTTTGTTCTTGTTTTTGGCTTGAAAGAGGAATATGCATGAATCCCAAAATTCAAGTGTAAATGGATATAATTTGCAAGAATATATTTATTCTAGTATTTCTTCTATAGATTGGAGGAGGATTAAGTTTTGAATCCCCAACTTTAGGAAATCACAGGAAGAGTATTACATATATTAGATATTAGATCAATTCTATATCTCCATGAAATACTTGCCTTTCATTATGTGGAGTCTCTAGTTTAGACGCTTCATATTTTGTGACCAAGTGCCAATGATAAGTCTCAAGAACTGGTGTTATTTTAACATTTTCAAGCTTTATTCGAAAATTGAAATTAATATTGAAAAGAAATCTCACTATTATTAAGGATTCTAACAGCAATATTCATTTTCAGCAGTGTGGGACAAATTTCTCTCTCCATTTTCAGCAGTGTAGAACGAGTACCACAGACATCAAGGATACCTAGTGTTGGTCAAAATACTTCACTTTATCACGGTACTATTCATCTTTATCCTTCAGCATTACTGTTTGAGTTTTTTTACTGTTTGAATTTTCCTCTTTCAATTTATTTTATCATTAGAATCTGATGTCATTTTGGCCGCTGATTTATTAGAAATATCTCTTTCCACTCTTTTTCTTGAAATTGAGTTGGATTTGGCTACCAGTGAAGAATTAACTCTGAAGTTTATAAATTTGAAGCACCAATTTTGTAAGTGTTTGCACTTTATATAATTTGAGAAGTTTTTGTTTCTGCCACTGATAGAACCTTTGAGCTATGCTACTCGTGAAGAATTAACTATGACTAAAAATTTGCATTTTGAGGTTCTTTCTGTCAGGTTCATGGCTTTAACAAGGATCTGAGCTTACCAAAAGACTATCACAAAATACAAAGTATGTGATGAACACTCAAAAACTGCTATAGTTATCGTTAATGGCATTGAGCAAAGGTTTTCTCAGCGGTGTAGCAGGTATGGTCCAGCTCATTTCTATCTAGTTCGCACTCTTAGGTTCTAACTAGCAAACAGAATTGAATGTGTGTGTGTGAGAGAGATAAATGTATACACAAACACATACAAATTTCGTTAATCTGACTTTATAAATGGTATTGCATTTTATATGGGAAAATCAGCTACTTTATTGAAATCATTTGTTTGACGAGGCTTACGGGTATATCTTGTGGATGTAATGTCTAGACAAAGAAATAAACTGAACTGCTAAATGAGTACTCTCATTTCTATGAAAAGAAGATGAAGTTCTAGTGTCTGATCTCTTAAAGAACTTATTAGCTCGTCATAGTTTCCACTTGATTTAATGCCTTTCTGTTTCTGTAAATTTATGTTTGAATGATCTGCCAAAACCTCTAAAAAGCTGGGAAAATATAGAAGTTCCAGTCTTTCATGTGTAGTGTAACTTAATTATGACCTGCTAATTGACCATCCTCCAGATTCATTCTTCTGCACATCATCCTTAAAGTAGAGAACTGTTGTTAACAAAAAGTGACTAGTGTAGGTTTTTACTCTGGAAATTTTTATGCTAGAGTAAAAATTCTTATTCATGGTTTTTTATTATTTGTTGTGTCACTCGCTTCTGTTACTCTATTACATTACTGTTGTTATTGCTTATTGCTTTAACTTTTACCGTTCCTTGAGCCGAAGGTCTATCAGAAATAACCTCTTAACCTTTATAGGGTTGGGATTAAACTGGGTTTGTTGTTGTCGTATTAGAATCTGATGTCATCTAAAATTGCAAGAAATGGAAATCTGGTTTGATCTTACCTTTAGGTGTTGAACTAAGATAGCCCAAATATATACTCTTAATTATGGTATAAATCTAATGTTGTATGCTTACACCTATCTCGCATTATCTTTATGTTGAACTTTATCAGTGTTAGTACGATTTACAGAAGAAATCCTAGGCTATATCACCTTCTTAACTATTCAATTATCAAACACTTAAACTCTCTTAGAATCTCTGGTAAAAATGGGCCGCGTTCTAATTTTTCTGATTAGGATTTTATGGTGTAATTTTTTGCTTCCTTTTAGAGATAGATATTGTTTGATTTGTTAAGATGAGATTCATCCAAAGAGTGAGCCTAATGACATGTATGTGGACCAAGAATTTCGGCCTAATTGATCTTAGTTTATCTGCTTAAATCACCCATTCTCTTTTTCTGATTTTATGTGGTGCTGGGCTCTTCATATGTTGGACCATAAGAATACCCTCCTAGTATGTATATTGCTACAATATATTATAATACACAGAGGAGATACTTGATGCTTAAGATAGTAAAAGCCAAAGGATCAGACCACCCTTATTATGTTCATATTGTCTTGACATTATAATCGAAAAAGTAAATTCTTCTTATTATTCGTCCGTATAGTTGTTTCTTTTGTTGTTGTTTATTCATTTCATTGATTTACTTGTTAGGTTAGAATAGGCATTTTAAGTTGAATACTAGTATGTATAGTTTCTTGGTCAAGGTATTAGTGGTTTGGATTGTTGTAAATGATTTATTATACTCATGTACTGCCTTTCAGAGTTATCATGTGGAGAATTAGAAATTCATGTTACTAGTGCATTTAAAAGACATAGGTACTGGTCTGTTAGGTGGGAGAAATGTTCTCTGAGCTGCGGAATATGTAACTATGAGACTTGACCTTAATCTTATAAGGAAACCAACCAAAAAATATGTTGCCAATGAGTATCAAAATGCCTGAAACAGAGTTCTTCTTTTCTTGTTAGTTATTTCGTGTCAATACCTCAGTGTTTCTAGAAGACTAGAATTGTTGCCTGTGCCTCAGAATGTTTTAAAAAAACTTTAGCTTGGGGCAGTGTTTTGATAACACATAAACTGAGGTTTACAGAAGAACTACAACTTCTTAAGTGAAATCCCACCAAGACTTGCATAAAGTATATATGTTTTTGTTGTCTATATTGGTGTGATCATCTCTATCTTATTATATTCATCTACTGACATAGTTATTTTGTAATTTCAGGTCATCAGTCAGATGATCGATAATTTAGTGGGTGGAAGATTTCAATATGATGAAGCATTGCAGAAATTATTTGAAGACAATACTCGTTAGGATTAGTTATATAATGACATTAGCTATTTGCTTCAAACAATATTAGTTTATTTTGGATTTGTACTTCCTTTTGTTTGTTAAGATACTAATAAGATACATTATATTTTTATGAACTAATATTAATATATTTTATTATTATTTGAATTATTTTTTGAACGAATGTAGTAGCTATTATTAATGGCGGCTATAATATTTTCATTATATATTGTGGCTTTTAGTGCCAATTTAACAGTATATACCAGTTATAAAAATAGACGATAAAACAACAAATTATGATGTCTCCACATGGGTTATTGTAGCAATTATAATTGCTTGTAAAGATGACTTTTAGCGGCATTTTAATTGAATATACCATCCATTAAAATGTACACTAAAAGCATACTAATACGTTTTAAGAAGGAATATTATAGCCATTCTAATTGCCACAAAATAATTACCGCTGAAGGTATGAAGTTTTAGTGACAATCATTTTGAATTTAGTGGCTATAAAAATGGATGCTAAAAGAGCATTAGTAGCCGTCTTAGATTGGATTTAGCGGCAATCATAATTGCCGCAAACAATTGAAATTAAAAAAAAATGATATTTAGCGGCAATAAGTCAGACCTTTTACCAGCTTTTGTGAGAAACGCCGCTAAAGGCTTTGCCGACCCTGACTTTAGTGGTTAAACATCAATTGTCGATATATGATATAGCGACTATTGTTATTGCCGCCAGTTCCTTTTTTATTGCCGCTAAAGCCCCTTTTTGTTGTAGTGCAAAGGAGCAACCAGTGCATGCAACAGTAATTAATGAAACAATAATAGTTGTTGAGGAAGGTAGAGACTCAAAGAATCCTGCACTGGCTACAAAAGATGTAGATCCTAAACCATGGTCTAATATATTTCAGAAGGACAGATCTACAGCAAGTGGTATGTCTCTGTCTTATATTCCTCCACAAATCGTCAATGGCCAAATTATTGTACAATTGGACAAAGACGAAGTTGAATATGAGACTGAGAAATGGAAATGTGCTCTAATTGTATACATTTTGGGTGAGACTTCGGGATATAACACTATGAAACGATATATCAGTATTAATTGGGCAAATGTTAGAGAATCAGATGTGTTTCTACATGAGGAAGGATACTACATTATCAGATTTCACACGGAGGCTGACATGCAAGAGATCTACTATTCTGGACCTTACTCTATTAATAATAGCCCTATGATCCTAAAGCCTTGGACCTCAGAGTTTGATTTTAATGAAGAGTTTCCCACTGAAATTTCCCTTTGGGTTAAATTACCTATGAACTATTAGGGTGTTGATTCTCTGAGTAGAATAGCTAGTGCTATTGGGACTCCTATATTTGCTGATGAATGTACAACTAAGAAAACCAGAGTGTCTTTTGCTAGAATGTTGATAGAGGTTAATGTGACTAAACCATTGCCAGATAAAACCTGTGTTATGGATCCAAAGGGTAGACAATTTCTGTAGGGAGTCTATTATGAGTGGAAACCTGAGTTTTGTGACAAATGTCAAAAGGTTGGCCACATATGTGCTCCTCATAGAGGCCCAAATACGTAGGAACCGAAGCAACAGGCCAAGCAGAATGGAAAACTAAGGGAACCTAAGAAAGTGACCATGGAATGGAGAACCAAAAGGACAGGTTCAGAAGCCCGACACCATGCATGTACAACATACACCAGTTGAGCAACAAGATCAACAACAAGCACCTGTTGAGCAACAGATATCACATCCTGATTCTCCAAGTAGCAAACCAACAATTAGCCAAAGGCAAAACAGCAATAGTCCAATTGATGTTATGCCCAAAGAAAGCCATCGGGGAAAACAAGTGGAAAGCATCCCTGAGTTAATTTAACAAATTTCCCTATGCTATCTGCAATTAGAGTCAGGAATCCTTTTGAGGTACTACCACGTGGAACTGGAGATTTGCAGCAATTACCCCTTGACAGGGGAAGATGGCATTTAACATGCTGATTAACCGGCTATTCTAGAATGTTAGGGGAGTCAATAAGAGGTATAAGCAAAAAGAGTTGCATAACTACATCAAAAGAAAAAATATTAAGTCAGCTAGCTTGATGGAAACTAGAGTGAAAGTGCATAATTTCAAGAGAGTGATCAAAGCTATTATACTTGAATGGGAAGTGTTTACCAACTACTAGTATGCTCAGAATGGTAGGCTATGAGTGGTATGGGATCCAAGGTGGTATACTGTCAGTTTAATAAAAGATGGTGCACAGTTCTTACATTTCAGCTGAAGGATAATTTAGGAAAAATATACTATTTAATGATTATCGTTTATGGATATAATACAGTCGAGCAAAAGAGGTCACTTTGGACAGAAATGCATAGTTTGGCTACAAACATAGCCGCTCCTTGGATAATTTGTGGAGACTTTAATGCAGTGTTATATCCTCAAGACCGAGTGATGGGCAATCCTATAACATATGCAGAAACTCAGGATTTCTCTAACTGCATTCAAGCTCTACAGCTGAATGAATTGATATGGAAGGGAGACTTTACACTTGGTCAAACAAGCAGCATGGATCAGATAGAATCAGTAGAAGAATTGATAGTCTTTGGAAATTTTAAATGGATGATGCAATGGGGACATGTGCATACTGAATATGATTTACCCCAAATGTCTGATCATTCACCTATGCTACTATCAATCTCCACAATTACAAGGCCTGGCAAAATTCTTTTCAGATTCCTAAATGTCTGGGCAGACCATGATAGTTTTTTTACAAATAGTGCAGGAAGAATGGGCTCAAAATGTCAAACATTGGAGAATGAAGAGTATTTGGCTGAAACTGGAAGCTTTAAAGCCTAAACTCAAGGCTTTAAACAATGAGAAATTCAGAACTATTACTGCTAAGATTGACGGGGATTGAGTGTAACTTGAAGATATTCACGAGAAGGTTGTAACACAGTATAATAACTACCTACTGGATCAGGAGAAAGTTGTTCTTCATCAATTGGAGAAATGGTCCCTTATAGAGGAAAGTGTCCTAAAGCAAAAGTCAAGAGCAAAATAGATTAAACTTGGGGATTCAAATACCAAGTATTTTTCTGCTGTACTGAAGGAAATGAATCAGAAGAAGCAAATTAAAGAACTCATATCTCTATATGGACAGACTTTAAGTGATGCTGAGATGATCAAATATGAAATCATGGGGTTTCACAAATCTCTGATGGGTTTTGCTTCCCAAACTCTGCCAGCCATCAATATGGAGGTCATGAAACAAGGGCCTACACTCTCCCAACAACAAAGAATCCAGCTATGTGCAGAAGTTACTGAGCAAGAAATTTTTGAAGGATTACAGAACATTGGAGATGACAAGACACCAGGGGTGGATGGTTACAATGCCTATTTCTTCAAGAAAGCGTGGCAAATTATCAAGGAGGAGGTGTGTGAAGCTGTTAAGGAATTTTTTTAACTCTGGTAGAATGTACAAGGCAATAAACTATTCTACTATTACACTGATACCAAAAGTTGATAAACCAGTCACTATGAAGGATTTCAGACTTATTGATTGCTGCACTTTACTCTATAAGCTCATCTCTAAGGTGCTAGCAACAAGATTACAGAAGATTATTGCATCCATCATCAGTGAAAATCAGGCAGGTTTCATACCTGGAAGAAGAATTGCAGATTATCCTGGCCCATGAATTGGTAAAGTCTTATACAAGGAAACACACCTTTGATAGGTGTATGATTAATATTGATCTACAAAAGGCTATGACTCAATGGAGTGGATCTTCTTGGAACGGTAATGGACTATTTGGGATTCCCTATACAATTTATTGGATGGATTCTGGAATGTGTCAAAACAGTCAATTATACCATATTGATAAATGGAGAGACCACTGTACCTTATGATGCAAAAAAGGGACTTAGACAAGGGGATCCTATATCCCTTTTTCTATTTGCTATTGTAATGGAGTATCCAAGCAGAAGTCCCAATGGTTTGAAGGAAGGTAAAGACTTCAAATACCACCCAAAGTGTGCTAGGATGGGCATCACACATTTAAGCTTTGTTGATGATCTACTGCTATTTGCAAGAGGTGATATAACATCAGTTGCTGCTACGCATAGATACTTTAATCAATTTTCAGAAGCATCAGGTTTGCAAGCCAATATGGGGAAGAGTTCTGTGTATTTTGGAGGGTTTTATATTGCTAAAAGAAACAGAATTCTACAACATCTGGATATGGACAAGGGGAGATGCCTTTCAAATACTTAGGCATACCATTATCAACTAAAAATATCTCAACGATTCAGTGGCAACCTCTTATACAAAAGATAGTGGCAAGAATATCTTCATGGACATCTAAGAAACTATCCTATGCAGGAATAGTGCAGCTAGTACAAAGTGTGATCTTTGGCATTCAAGCATACTAGGCTCAGCTGCTACTATTAACTGTTAAAGTGTTGAAGATTGTTGATACCTACTATAGGAGCTATATATGGCTAGCCACCAATACCATCACTAAGAAGGCCCTGATATCCTGGGACAAGATTTGTTCTCCTAAGTCTTGTGGAGGCCTAAATCTAGTGAACATCCACTTGTGGAACAGAGTTGCTATCACCAAAGTATGCTGGGATGTGGAAGCTAAGAAGGATATACTTTGGATTAAATGGATTCATTCATACTATATCAAAGGACAACAATTTTTACAAATGCCAGCTCCTAAACAAGCCTGCTGGATGATCAGACAAATTTTCAATGCTAGAGCGGATTGGAGTCAGGTGCAAAGGAACAACCATGAAACTAGTATGATTAGCTAGGCACATATATCTGCAGCTACTGAGACAAAGATCTCGGGTGAATTGGAAATGCCTAATGTTTCAGAACATTGCGAGGCCTAAAGCACAATTTACCATGTGGATGTTACTACATGGAAGACTACTCACTACAGATAGACTGCAAAAATGGAGAATAACAATGGATACACAATATGTACTATGCCACAACCATGAGGAAAACAGGGAACATCTGTTTGTCTACTGTGAATATAGCAAGAACATGTGGAAGAAGATCATGCAATAGATGCAGCATGAATATAGAACTACACAGTCCGGGGAGCAGCATTTTGAATGGAGTTTGCAACATGCTAAAGGCAAGAGCAATAGAGCAAAGATATTCTGGATGGTATATGCGAAGATATCACATGCAATCTGGATTGAGAGGAATCTAAGGATCTTTGAGAAGAGGGCTAGAGACTGGAATGCTACTGCACGTGAGATAGCATACATATGCAACATTAGAGCAACTACTGGCATTCAGAGATTAGTACATAGTTATATTTTTGTTTGAGTGTGTACAGTTCATATTGCATAGGAGATAGAGTTGTAATGAGATAAATAGTTGTGTAAGCGATGCTATGGCTTTGTACAGTTTTATCGGTGATTAATATAAAAGTGGACTAATTACCAAAAAAAGGAGGTGAATTAGTAATAGTTATTGTAATATTTATTTAGTAATAATTTTTTTGGTCGATAGATCTCCCAAGTGTCAATTTTGATGAATCAAAGGTGTATGTTTATGGTATAGAATATGAAGAGCAAGAATGTAATCGCTATGGCTTGTACTATCATCCGCGATAAACTTCTTTCATTCATTAGTATAGAATCAGGGCCGGCTCCAACCTTATGTGGAATAAGGCATGTGCCTTAAGCCCCCAAATTTTGGGGGGCCCATTTTTTAAAAATAATAGGTTCGTAGATATTTAAAAATAATATTTAGTATTTTTAATACAAAACTAGAGTTATTAATATAAAGTAAAGAATTTTTTTAGATATATAAATAAAATAATAATTTGACTTACTTAAAAATGAGTAGATTAATAGTTTTCATAACTTTTAGATTTCCATTTTTTACTCCTTCATTAAAAATATTTCTCTCTCTTCCTTAAAACCCTACATATTTTTTGTGTTTCTCTTTGATATTCTTACTCACTTCTTTCTCCAAGATTTTATCACTCATCTTCTTTCTCCAAGATTTCACTAGTTCAAGTGTTCAACAATACTTTCAAGCTGCTTATAGTTCTATACTTCTATTGCTTTGTAAAATTTTATCTAAGATCAACAATATCTCAAGAAAGATTAAATAAGTCGGCTATACTATCAATCGAGCAAGAATTATTAGAGAAAATCGATTATAAAAAAAATTATTAACAATTTTATATCTCAAAAAGTTAGAAGAATAGACTTCAAATAAAAATATATCTTACAACTTTCTTTTAAAAAATTTAGGCCTCATATTAAACTTTGACTTTAGGCCCCGTATGTGCTTGAGCCACCCCTGTATAGAATTGGTAGAATCCTTTTGCCACGACCCAAATCGGAGGGCCACGACGGGCACCCGATGTCTTACTCAACCGAGTACCAGCATAACGTATCTTTATTATCAAACCATCATGGGTAAATGGGTCAGAAGGGCCGTCATGAAATAACCGGAATAAAACATAAGGGAATACTAGACATAGGATGACTTAACATGATATAGAAACTTATACATGTGACATACAGACCTATAAGGCCGACATGATCATTTGTAAACTAAAAACATAGGCCGACAAAGCCATACAAGTATCCATATACCTGATATTTGTCTACAAGCCTCTAAGAGTACATAAACGTCATAAAGGTCGGGACAGGGCCCCGCCATACCAGTCAATACATGTCCAAAGCATACTGACCAAATAGGCAACTCCGAAGCAAGTGGAGTGCACCAACACCTTCCGCTTGAGCTGGTAGCCTACTAGAAGGATTGCCAACCTGTCTATCGGGACTTGCGGGCATGAAACGCAGCGTCCCCAAGCAAAGGGACATCAATATAAATAAAGTAACGAGTATGTAAGGCATGAAAGCAATATATAAAAGACATGAAAGAAACATGGAGTAAAGAACTCAAACTGTAAGTCTGAATAGCTCTGTGAATCATGAAATGTTTAGAATGTCATGCATATGCGTATAAATGTCATATCATGCATAGGTATATTCGTACATAGCATCATCAAGCCTCTGAGGGCATCCCATCATATCATCTCGGCATCTGTGGGCGAAATCATCAACGTATACCAGCTGATCAAGTGATAGTGTGTATATAACACCATAACCCTTTCCTATACACCATATATATATATATATAATATACGCGTATATAACGCCGTCTGATCATGGGTCAATGCACATGTATAAATGAATGCAATGTATAAGAAGTAAGTCAATAAGATCCCTCGGAATGTCATAAGATCTATATGCCTTTGGATAAACTTTATAAACTTATGTATTTTCTAAGACCCATGAACAAACGAGGAATCAAGAACATAGACACCCCTAGTAGTTCTAAGAATAGAGTCATTTGTGAAAGTTGCGTGTTTGCTCGTTTCGTTTGTATCATATGGGTCATGCCAAAAAGGAAAGAAGGGATAGACTTAACATACCTCAAGTCGTCAATGCAACTCAACAACAAGCTTATGACAACTAGCGCGCCAACCCTATAACAAAGAAATACATGTACAACTTAATTATATGTCGCTAGTATATCACGTATCTCAAATGATAACTCGATTCTAAAATAAAACGGGCAGCATTTCCCCTGATTTTGCTGCTCCCTCAAGCCTACTATTGGAGAGATACAAACACAATACAATCAGCAACTCAAAAACAACCCAACCACAATTCGCGACCTTCAATCCAACAAAAATCCCAAATATACCATAACACACCCAATCAACAAGTTAACAATTAGCCTAAATTGCAACGACGAGCGACCAGTTTACTACCCTACCATATGTGGCATTTCTCCACGCCCTTCATCCTTCCAAACTCCATAAATCAGCAGCACAATAGGCCAACACGAGTGGACTACAAAACAGTCCACTAAAAGTGAAATAATTCAAACTCACCGCTTCTGATCATCGTCTCGTGAGTTCTAACTATTAGGAAAATAATTTATCAACCTTCCTTGATATTTAAAAGCTTAAATATAGAAAGTAGACGTTTTCTTAACTATGAAGTACCTTCCAAAACTCAAACTATAAATAAAAAGAGAGGCAATATAGCGATACTTACGTCGTAGGGATCGTTCTAATGCTATCGCTTCTTGGTTTCGTACCCGGGATGTTAATCTTTTTTGAAAACCTAGAAGAGAGCTTAAAAATATGTGTATGGTGTTCTCTTGTCGTGTTCCGTGGGAAATTGAAGATAAAGACGACCTAAGACCTATACATATCAACTTTTGAAAAGTCAAAGAGGTACTAGCTTGGCACCCTAGCATTGGCTCTTCTTTCGATGCTTATATCTTTTTATTCAGATGTCGTATGAACGAACGGTTAAGAGAATTGGAAGCTACATTCCAAGACCTTCAATTTGGTATACAATATGTCTCAAAAACACCCCATATAACATACAAAATGTATTGCTCAAAAAGCTTTAGTGACACCTACTTGTCACCTATGCAGTCTGTTAGTCTCGCGAAACTACAAATATCTTTTTACTCCGATGTCGTATTGACAAACATTTTAATGCGTTAGAAACTAGACTTGTAGATCTTTAATTTGATATGTGGATCATCCCGTAATTTTAAGTATATTGGGAGAAAAGCTCTGCTGCATTTGACCTAATTTTCAACACATTTATGAATGTAACTTGTGATGACCTTTGCCAACTTTTGTTCCACTAGTCGCTTGACTTCAAAACGTAATATACGACTATCATACGACTAAAATAACTCATAATATAACCTTCTTATCATGTTAAACACCTTATTCTTATCCCAAGAGTACATGTTGTAATATTCCCAACTTGTTGACTTTCGGCGAAACTTATTTTCTTCAGTTTGTTTAGCTTCGTCTTTCAACCCTCCTGGTACTTGTTATCAATGATCTTAAAGATGTGTAACCTCCAAAGTAACATGATTAACTTACTTGATGTACTTTCAAAAATAATTTCATTTCTGAGCTTACATTAATTGTCTTACGACGTAGTCTTACGTACGAAAAATGGGTGTAACACCTTTCCTGGTATACTTGGCATTAGTAAATTATTCTTTTTAGATATATCTACAATTAAAAAAAAACATATTGGCACACCTCTTTGATAGACTTTCCCGTCCAAAACTGGTTACGTGTCACGTAGTCATTGGCATATCTATTTAATCTCCAATACCGACGATAAAATATTAATCATAGAGCCCACCAATTTTCCAATCCATTTTAAAAAAACATTATCCATTTTACCTTCTGTTTCCATTTAAACAAAAAGCACAATCCCCACTGCACAATATACAACACTTAACTGATCTCTTCCAAAAACAAGTCGATAATCACAACAAAAAACGAAAAAAGCAAAACAAAACGCCGTAGAAATACCAAAAAACCCTACACACAATAATTTCTCCGCCATCTTCAAGCTCCGAGTCAACTCTCTCCCTCTACTTTCTCTCTCTAGATATATTCAGGTATATGTAATTTTGCAGTGGAAATTTAGGAGTTATGGCGGCTGCGGCGGCGACGGAGAGTTCATCGGCTAGATCTGCAAGTGGAGGATCATCGGCTGATTCATATATTGGAAGTTTAATTAGCTTGACGTCAAAGAGTGAGATCCGTTATGAAGGAATTCTCTATAACATCAATACTGATGAGTCCAGTATCGGTCTTCGAAACGGTACTTTTTTTTTTTTTGAATTGTCTCTTAATTTTAGTATAACTTTTGTTACTTTATCGATTTTTTGAAACTTAGATCTTTATCAACACCGATGAGTCCAGTATCGATCTTCGCAGTGGTACTTTATTTGCTTAATTGTAATCCGGAACTTTTTTCTGAATTATCTCTTGATTTTAGTATAATTTTGGTGATTTTATCGACTTTTGGAAAGTTAGATCTTTATTTATCTGATTGATGATTCATTTCAGCTGCTACTTTAGGCGAAGTTGTTTGCTTATGGCAAAGCTGGTTGAAATTTTAAGATTTTTTCCCGTTTTAACTTTTTTTTTTCCTTTAAGAGAAATTTTTTGTTGAATTATGTGCTTTCGTGAAAGCTTACTGAAAATTGAGATTTCTCATTTTTAATTTTTGTGTTAAAGAGAAAACTTGAGTTGATTTAATGCATAATTATCTCTTAATTTTATATTTTTTGGTGAATCCGGTATTCTTTTTTGAAAAAATTAGATCTTTATTTATTTCATCTATTATTGATTATGCGCCTAGCTTAAAGTTCATAGAAAGCTGAGATTTTATTATTTTACGAGCAAAACTTGAGTTGAATTGATGCATAATTATCTCTTAATTTTATAATTTTTGGTGAATTCGGTATTCTTTTTTGAAAAATTAGATCTTTATTTATTTCATCCATTATTGATTATGCGCCTAGCTTAAAGTTCATAAACGCTGAGATTTTTATTATTTTAAGAGCAAAAATGATTTGAATTAGGTGCTTTGATGTGTTTTTCAGTATTCCTATATTGCTATTTTTTGGATATATTGGTGTAAGGATGTGAATATGTATGCCAAGTTGATAGTATGTAAAGTTGGAACCTTAGTTAAGATGAGGGAATATTACTGCATCAGGTTTAGGGGAGGTGGTTGTGTATTTTTAACGTAATTGAACTTGTAGTAGATGATTTAAGCTAATTAGTTGCAGAAAAATTGGAAATACATTTTTATGTGCATTTGTTGTTTAACTTATTCAAAGTAGCATTGTAAAAAATGAAAATTGATTCCTATGCTGAATCATGTCTGTAGTCTTACTTTCTTAACTATCATGATATTGATATGACAATGTGGTAAAGCTAGTTTGTACATCAAGGAAAAAGGTAAAGCGTTGGTCCACTAAAGGAGGAGAAATATTGGAAAATTTTGCAGAATTTAGTTTGATTGTACTTATGCGATGATGGAGTTTTCTAGGTTGATCTTCTGTTGTTAACAATGTGTTCGCTGAAATATAAAGTGATATAGGATCTGGCAATTGATTATGATTTGTCATTGCAGTAAGATCATTTGGAACAGAGGGAAGAAAGAAGGATGGTCCTCAAGTACCTCCGAGTGACAAAATTTATGAATACATACTTTTCCGTGGAAGTGATATCAAGGTAATATGCTCCGCTATGGACGTTTATGTTTTGGTGCGTTGTAAACTTAAGTGCCATCACGTATTTCTTTGTGAGATCTCTCTCCTTTTTTTTAATTACTTAATAGTGTCGTAGGTATCTTGAAGTCCATTTATAGTTTCGAAGAGTTTCTAGTGTTTTAATTGTTCAAAAGATTATTTCAGAAGTGGGAGCAATCTTCTCTTCAGATTTTATGGTACTCTGGCATGCAATAATCTCCATTACAAGAACTTAACTTTGGGGTTAATGTCGGAAAGACAAAAGGCACTTAATAAAAAGTGTGAACTTGTTACTCAGTGCAGCCCTTACCTTTCTTTTGATCTTCGTGATCAAGAAACAAGTTCATTACACTATGTACCCCTGCATTTGATTAGATGGCCCTTAAGTTTGAGTCTCTGTTTTTTAGCACGGTCCTTAGGTAAGCGAATAGTGCTGATATCCTTTTGATGTGTTTATCTGATCAGCAAATCATGTTGCTTGATTGCACTAATCTGGAGAAGGTGCAAAGAAGAGGCTATGTGCACTGAAATTCATAAAGTCATATCCTCTGTTCGTATCGTTTTGAGTTGGCATTAGTTGAGGAATCGTGTTGGTTGAAATGTGGTAGGTAGATATACTTCTTCAGGAACCTGAGAATTTTAAGTGAAAAAACTCGGTCCCCTTGCTTAAAGAGGTACCTTACAATTGAGAAACATAAGAGGTAGGCAAATGCCAATCGTGTGTGATATTGGCATCTATTTGCTTGTTGGGCCTGTATCTTTAAATGCAGACATTGGATTTTCTTATAATTGGCATATGTCTGGCCGTGATATTTGCATAATTGGTGTTTCATAAATGAGTTGCATTTTGCCCAAATTTTCTTTAAACTGATACACCGAGCTAAATGTTGATATGTATTTTGCTTCTTGCAGGATTTACAAGTTAAGTCTTCGCCACCTCTTCAAACTACACCACCAATAAACAATGACCCAGCTATCATCCAGGTAAGCAGAAAGCAATTGGGCAAATGTTTAATATTGTGTGTGATTGAATTCTAATTCTTCTAACCTTCAGTCACACTATCCTCGACCACCTACAACATCGGCAAGCGTACCTGCTCCTGTTGGGGGATCTTTGACGGATCTAAGTTCCCATTCTGCACAGCCGGGACATCCTGGCTCAGCATTCCAAAGTGGCCTGCCTTTGTATCAACCTGGAGGGAATTTAGGATCTTGGGGTCCATCACCTCCTCCTCCGAATGCCGGTGCTGGTGGACTTGGTATGCCGATGTATTGGCAAGGTTTTTATGGTGCACCCAACGGACTACCACAAATGCAGCAACAATCTTTGCTTCGTCCTCCTCCCGGACTTGCCATGCCTCCTTCCATGCCGCAGATGCAGTTTTCTGGGTTCAATTCGTCTTTGCCAACTGGAGGATCAAGCCTACAGGCGTCAAACTTGCCAGAATACCCTTCTTCATTGATGCCTACAACTACTAGTCTAGGCGCTAGTTCTTTACCTGCTGCTACTTTGCCTTCAACTGTGCCTCCCCTGCAACCTGTGGCACCTGTGACTGAAACAATATCCAGCACACTTTCAAACAAGACTTCTGTTTCTGCTATTGCCCCATCGACATTAAGTGCTAGTTTACCGACTTTGCCTCCTTTGACAACAAGTCCTGATGTACCGCCAATATCTATTAAACCCAATCCAGTACCTAGCCCAGCTTTGTCTCAATCTGTATCTACTGTCATGGGGCCATCCAGTTCTAATCTAGTGGAGACACCCACGCCTTCGCTGGTAACTCCGGGGCAGCTGCTGCAATCTGGACCAATTGATGTTCCATCAACTCAATCTACACAGACAGCTCAAAAAGATGTTGAAGTGGTACAAGTATTGCCTGCACCATCTTCAGAAACTCCAGCTCCTGTTAAAACAGAAGCTCAGCCACCAATATTACCATTACCACCTCAGACACGTGTACAGAAGGTGCTCTTTTATGATTATTCACTTATTTCTGAGTACTTGAAAGTTTTGTTTATTTGCGCATTTGTTTTTACATTCTTGATCTTCCTGAGTGGACAATATTAGGCTAATCCATTCCTAGCGTATTATAATCTTGTTTGAACTTTTAATTTGGAAAAAGTTGAATTTAGTGGATGCTTGTTCCTAGGACTATCTGTAATTAAGTTGGAATACTTGATGAAGTACTCGAAACTGCCTTTCCTGGAAAAAGTATCCTACTTGAGAGTGGCCTTTTTCTCGGAA
Source organism: Nicotiana attenuata (assembly GCF_001879085.1). Taxonomy (NCBI): domain Eukaryota; kingdom Viridiplantae; phylum Streptophyta; class Magnoliopsida; order Solanales; family Solanaceae; genus Nicotiana; species Nicotiana attenuata. The sequence goes on along the minus strand of NW_017674687.1, from coordinate 36,952 downwards.
TTTCTTTTAAAGTATATGAAGGCTTTTTTTTCACTGTTTATTTATTTGTAATATTTAAAAAAGCAGATAATTCTATCAAACATCAGGTGAATATTGCTAGATGTCCCTATAGATTGCGTTGCTATGCAGTCTTCTGTAGACAATAACACCATTTCTGTATCTTTTATATGATTTCCTGTGCTCCACCCATTGATACATGATACGATGACTATTAACAGTGTGGTAAGGGATGGTAAAATGTTGTTATGAGAAGGAAGCTTGGTGCCAATTTTGTTAACCACACTATATGCTACCTTATGTAAATTTGATGCGTCCTTATGTAAACTAGTGACCAGTTTTTTATTGCTACTATCTCTTTATCATGGATCTATTGCAAAGAAAACTTTAGACCCATGACTGAAGTTCACCAGGAAAAAGAATTGTGGTGTTTCACTTTAGCTACGTAGTATAAATTCTAGTTTACCTTTACCTTCATCAAAATAAATAAATACTTTTCAGTGACCTATTTATTAATCAATCTTAACATTGCAATGCTCTCAACAACTTTAATTTTGCTTTCCCTTTATTGCTTCCATCTCTTCATCGTGGATCTTTTGGCAACAAAAATTAGTTTCCTGACTTCAAAAAAAGGGATAGACTCATGATGTACTTCATGGTGATGTGGTTGCTGCCATTTAATTATACTTGTATCATCCTTTGCATTTATACATATGCCAAAAATCTCCTTACTGCTGGCAAAATCCTGTTGTATTTATTTGGAAGCTAATAATCTCCTTTGATTTTCTTTTCTTTTAGACAAATGGAGCTCCATATCAGGCACGTTACAACAACTACAGAGGGCGTGGCGGAAGAGGAATGGGGGTAATCGATTATGTGCATATTTAAACCATTATAAACCTACTTCTGTGTAATTTGTGGAATTATATTCATATTTATTCATATCTATATCTGATGTCTTAAAGTTAAATCTTTGTGTTCTTTGTAAAAAGTTTCAGTCTGGAGTTATAAGTCCTTTTATGGACGTAACAAATCTAAATCTGGCCCTTTCTGTGATGAATGGCCGAAAGGGGGTTAATCCAATATTTTTGCATTCAATTTAATCCTTAATAGTGGACTAAATGTTTGTGGTGTATATAATGCAAAGCTATGAATGCGTTGTAAGGAACTTTGTAAGCAGAGTATTTCTTGGAAGCTTATTTGCTACTAGTATTTATTCATTCTGGTCGTGTAACCAAACGTTTGAGTGTGCATGACCATACAAGTAACATAGGTAGGTTTGATTTAAAAAATACAATGAAGGTAGGTACATTATGACCAACTTTGTCTGATCGCTTGAGTTTCATTGTCATTTACCCCATTTTACTGTTGGCGTAGCTGTTATAATCGTGAGATTTGTATGTGCCTTCAAGTTACTGCTACATTTATGAACAAGTTCAGCTAGCTCCCATATATACATTTCTAGGGCTAGGATTTGATATCAGTGTTTTGACTTTGCCATTCAATATTTTTACGTAATCGTACATGCAACCTTACATTGAAAGATGAATCTTAAGTCCATAAGTTGTGCCCTCCAATGAATAATCTGACGCGTTGCTTAAATGAATATACTAAGGTTAATGTGACGGTATTGGAGCAGTCCTTTTATTTTAATTGACTTTTGAATGCCTGAATTTGTTTGGTTAGGCTTGTGATTTATAATAAATGACCTTTTCTTGATGATAGATTGATTAACTTCCTCGTCAGGTTTCAAGACCAGTAACAAAATTCGAAGAGGATTTTGATTTTATGGCCATGAATGAGAAGTTCAAGAAAGACGAAGTGTGGGGTCATCTTGGCAAAAGTAACAGAGAAGGAGATGGAAATGGCAGCGACGAAGATGTCTCTTTCAATGAGTATGATGATGATCTTCCTAAGATTGATGTCAAGGTGGTTATTTAAATTCTCTTCGACCTCAATTCTTATGCATACCCTTGTCCACGTATCTTGGACCTAGCTTTGTATTTATGTTTAAGATCTTTTCTTTCTGCAGCCTGTTTACAATAAGGATGATTTTTTCGACTCTTTGTCAAGTAATGCACTTGATAATGACCCAAATCATGGAAGGACCAGGTTCTCTGAGCAAAGGAAGATAGACGTTGAGGTATATCTGATTCTTATGTACTACTTTCCTGATGATGGTTCTTTTTCAATGAGCTAATTTGTTTTGTGGGTGCAGACGTTTGGAGATTTCTCAAGATACAGGGGTGGCCGTGGTGGCCGTGGTCCTGGACGTGGTGGACGTTCTCGAGGTTCATATTATGGAAGAGGAGGATATGGAGGATACAGCGGAAATGGGTATGGTTATGGTTATGGTGGTAGAGGCAGAGGCCGTGGTATGCCATCCCGTGCTTCATAAAAGAGTTTGCTGTATTATCTCGAGCTTGAGCTAGAAGCAACTATCTGCCTCTTTTAGGCAGGATAGTGTTAGTACTATCTGATCCTGTAACGTTTGTGCATCTTGTCTACGTTTTTAAGGAATAAATTCAGGCTTTAAAAGTATGTTCAATTTTCCTCGGGCTAGAGCTCATTTTATCTAGCTGCTAATTATACAAGCACTATGGCTAGAGTCCTATTGTAGTCTGCTTGCCGATTGCAATGTGAAAATTTGGCACTTACCATTTTCCTTTAGTAATTTTCATGTACAATTCCAACTTTGAAGAAGTTTAATTACTTTAAGAGATTTGTTTGTGTTGTTGAAATTGCAAATATTCTCATATGGATACAATTTCAATGGTGAATATTTCCTGGGAAACCTAATGGGTAGTATTCTTTTAGCAATTCTTAGTCCAACTTGTGGAAGTCACGTATACAAAGCTAATCTGGACGCCTCTAACTTGAATACAGAAAGAAATGCTTCATATTGCATAAATTCTCGGGGCAAGTGAACAAATAGCCATTCTCAGGGATGCTATGTAGAAATTAGCAGAAACTGAAATTCATGATATACTGGCAAATTCCTAAATAGTAACCCTTTAGAGTGGCTATTTGGTGTCATAAATTTTCGTACAAAGTTTTTGGCGAGATAAGATAATGATACATCTCCTAAATATACTTCATTTATGGTGAAATTCTTATGCATTTTATTTCAAACTCACAAATGAAAGCTTGGCATTGTATAACTCCAAAAGGAACGAAACAAGTTCACACATTGACTAAAACCAAACTCAAGAGACTACTATCTTCTATCAAATTGGTAAAATGACACCTGAAGCTTTACTATAACAGCAGTTCTTTCATTATGCAAACATATCCACAAATCCTGAATTCAAATCTAAAAGGAATGAAGTAACACACATTGACTAAAAACAAACTATATAATAACTATCAAAATTGGTAAAATGACTCCTGACTATTTGAAAGAACACTACTAAAAGAATGCAGCTGAAATATGGTTACTGAGTTAAATGGCAACTAGCTAGTTCTATGATTGGTGAATCTGATCATCATTTAAACCACCAATGGACTTGAGTAGAAAGGTTTCAGAAAGTTAACAATTTGTAATAGCAGTTATTTCCACTGAGTAGAATCTGATAGCCATCACCACAGGGACACCTAAAATGCAGAATCAGAGAATTCCCCATTCTCTCCACCCACACAGATTCCTCACACGACGCTTCTGTTTCAGTTTCAGTCTCTGTCTCATTCTCCTATTGATAAACAAGCAAACCCCATCAGTCAACAGAACTAATTCTAAGTGTTCAAAAGGTGAATCTCTTTTGCTCTATTATGAACATTAAACAAAACAGCAAGAACCTCATCAGAGTAAAACACAAAACTAATTCTGAGTGTGTAAATGGCAAATCATTTTCTGCAATATTAAGAACATTAAACGAATCAGCAAGAAACACCATTACAATATACACAACTAATACTAAACAGCAAGTCACAGTATACAGAAGTAATTCTAAACAGCACGAACCCCATCACAGTATACAGGACTACTTCTAAGTTAATATTTTTTGCTCATGAAACAAACCAGCAAGAACCCCATCATATCGCAGTAAGAATCCCATCACAATAAACACAACTAATTCTAAAGTTCAAAAGATAAATCATTTTTTTGCTCTGTCATGAACATTAAACAAATCAGCAGAATCCCATCACAGTAAACAAAACTAATTTTAAGTGGTTAAAAGGTAAATCTTTTCTTGCTCTATCATGAAACATTTAATAAAACAGCAAGAACCACATCACAGTAAACAAAAATAATTATAAGAGTTTAACAGGTGAATCCTTTTGCTGTATTGTGAAACAAGGCTTCTTTTCCTAAGAATGAGATTTGAAAGATGAGTCCCATTGATTTATGTTTTACATGGACATGGATGTTATCATATTTTCTTCTATGATATCTGAAACTTTGTTTCTTAAGTTCAGAATTTTGCCTCAGAAATGGTTACTCCGCACCATGGTACATAATACTGAAACATCAGATAGCTCGTTTGATCAATCAACTCTTCAATACGTCCAAATTTCCTTAAATTAAAGAGTCAGCGATCATTTTGAACCTCAAGAAAGTGTACCCAATAATGGTCTATATTTTATCAAACAACATGATATCTGCTGTAGTTGCAAACACCACCGGTCTTTCCAATTGAAAGTAGTAAATACAACTGTGGTAAAAGAATAGATCCTATGGTCTCGAATACGAAAAATACCTTATAATCTGTTATTAATGAAACTCTAAACTTCAACATATTCCAGTTCAACAAGCTCAAAGTTCAATATGTAAGAATTACATTAATTTTGTGCACTATGACATTAATTAGTACTGCAAACCATGAAAGAATACACAAAGATTTTAGAGACAAAAGTTTCAAACCTTTAAACTCTTGTTTTCTTCAGAGGAAGCTTTTTCTACTTGAGCATCTTCTTGAATCATAAGATCAAACCATTGTCTCATTTCTTTCATTCCTTCCTTCATTCTCTTTAACCTCTGCAAATTACACCAAAGATTAAGTAAGATTCCCATTTCTGTGAATAAATTGAAATTGTAAACCGAAAAGAAGAAATCTCATTGAGATTGAAAACAAACAAACCATTGTAGTAGGAGATTCTGCATTGTTAACAGCACCACTTGATTCTTGAACATTTTGTGACAAGCTACCAGTTCTTGCAAGTGCACTTTGAGTAGGTGATTTTCTCTTCAAATTTAAAATGAAGAATACATCAAAAAAAAAAAAAATTTACTGACAAATTTCATGAACTCAAAAACCTAATAAAATTTTATAAAAAGAAAGAAGAAAAAAACCCAAGTAGAAACAAACCATAGCATTAAGAGATTCACCAAATTCTTGAACATTTTTTGGTGACCAGCTTGCTGTTCTTGACAGTGCACATTGTGTTGGAGGAGTAGTGGATTTCTATTTGAAAATACCCCACACATATTCAAATCAAAGGGAAAATACCCCATTTTTTAGGACAAAAGAGAAACAAAATTTCAAGAACTCAAAAACCCAATAAACAAAAATAAAAAAAATAAGAAAGACCCAAGTTTTAGAACAAACCAAAGCATTAAGAGATTCTGCAATATTGTTAAAAGCTCCACCACCAAATTCTTGGACATTATTTGGTGACCAACTAGCTGTTCTTGACAGTGCACATTGTGGTGGAGGAGTAGTAGATTTCTGTAAATTATAAAAAAAAAAAAAAAGGGACACCCAACATTAAGAAAAATTAAAAAAATTCTGGAAATTGAAAATGAAGAGACACACATGCACACACAAACACACACAAACCAAAGGGAAAATACCCCAATATTTAGGGACAAAGATAAACAAAATTTCAAGATATCAAAATCCCAATAAATAAAAATAAAAAAGGAGAAAGACCCAAGTTTTAGCAACCAAACCAAAGCATTAGGAGATTCTCCATTTTTGTTAAAAGCGCCACCACCTAAATCTTGAATTGTATTTGGTGACCAGCTTGTTGTTCTTGCCAGTGGACTTTGAGTAGTAGCTGATTTTCTCTTATTAGAACCAGAGCCAGAAAATCCAGTCGGATCAGATAAAGTCCGATAAAGTGGTGTAGGAAACTGGGCTGGCACTAACGGCGGCTTTGCCGGAGACGGTGAAGGTGACGGAGTTCTTGAATTTCCGATCAGCTGAGGTTTCAAAAAAGTAGAATTAGATTCTTGGTAGTTGTAATTTGGAAGTGGGAGTTTGGTGAACCCTTCGAGGATATGGTGGTGGTTGTTGGTGTCGCCGCCGCCGGTTGTGGTAGAAATGGGCGGTGGTGGTAGAAGGGCGGTATCAGTGGCGGTTCTTTTAGGGAATGGTTCTTCAAGAGATGAAGTGTAGTTACAGTTTGAATATCTTGTTGTTTTAGTAGTGGAGCCGCCGTAAAGGGTGGTTTTTTCAGGTGATGGGTCGCCGGAGAATTGTTGTTCGGTGGCCGGGTCAGCGGTGGAGTGGTGGTGGAGTGCGGCGGAGCTGAGGTGGAGCATGGCTAAGGGAGAATCAATTGGAGTTGAAAGGTCTTGCAGTTATTGAAAACTCATTTCTCTTTGTGAAAACTGTATTAACTGAATTTGGAAGATTTAGGCGCGAGAGAATATTAGGCTACATTTTGGATATTTATAGAGTACTTATTATACTTGGGGTGGGGTGGGTTTGGGGGGGGGGGGGTAGATTGGACTCTAAATCTTGATTTTTATATTCAAATTTTTATAACAAATTTTCTTCTTTTGTTCCTTTTTATTTTATTAATTTTCTCCTGCATATAATTTTTCTTTTGTATATGGTGTGGTATATATTGTATTTGCATATATCTTGAAATTGGTTGACAATTTTAGAATAGATTACCAAAAAATGCATATCCTAGTGTTACAAGTCCTTAATTTGAAATAGATTAGTACCAATTAATTAAAATTACACACCAATAGTGATTGAGATAAAAATGAGTAGAATGTCATGATATACTCCAATTCGCCCAACTCAAAATTAATTCTCAAATTCTTTCTTGTTACAAGAGTCAAAAAGTGTTTTTCCCCTTACCCATTTATTCATTCTTTATTTTATTTTCAGATAGACAAATAAGAAACTATTTTAGTCAAATAGAGAGTTGGAAACTAACCACTGTGTAATATAATATATATTCTTTTGGCAAGTGATTATTTCAAGGGCAGTTTACATAAACCTCGATTAATTTTAACACCTTTAATTTGAACATAATGAGCTAATTAATTTTGATACCTCTACTTTGAACTCATAAATAAATGCTTCATAACCCTGAGGGGTAGCTCGGCTGGTAAAGGCTTGAGGACAAAGTCCTTCAGGTCGCCAGTTCGAGCCCCAGCAGGGCCACTGGAGGCATTACAAACCGGTCGCGTCTCCAGGGTCCCGTAGAACTAACCGTGGTGCACCCGCCTTGAAACAGTGGGACCTGGTGGGTACAGCTAGTCGGGTTCGCAAAGCGATACCCGGAAACCATGGATATAAAAAAAAATGCTTCATATGTTACAAATTCTAGGAAGATTTTGGTGAGATAACAAAATGATACCTTTTTTTTTTTTGGAACCCCAGGAAAACCAACTGGGCCATTCCCGAAGTGATCAAAATGATACAGTACCCAAGTATTTATAGTGAAATTCTACTACATTTTATTTCAAACTTATAAAGAAAAGCTTGGATAATACATAACTTCTAGTAAGAGAAAGGCGAGATAAGAAAATAATACATCTCCAAAGATCTTATTGAAATTATATAACCATCTCATCTAAAAGCGTATAAGCTATTAGAGAAAACACACTTTTATTTATTTAATTTTGTTTTCAACACGCGCCTCACATGACACGTGAAAATTTCTCTGATCTGCTAAGAAAATCATCAACTTATTTTTCCGACACTCCTGCTCACGTGCGAGCATAATTATTTTTGATGGGCTAAACACGTGAAAATTCTCTGCTTACTTACAAGTAGCAACAAGGACCTTTCTAGGTGGAAGAGAAGGTCTTCTAGCATGAAGTGTAGCAAAATTATCAAGGAAGAGAACATCATTCTTTTGCCACTTGAATTGTATGCTTTCTTCTTCAATTATCTCTTCACATCTTTTTACAAAATTTTCTGGTATTTCTGTTCCATCAAACATCATAGCTGAGCTTATGTCTTTTCCATACATTCCAACCAATGTATTAAACCACATTTTTCTTCCCTTTCTTCCTTCAAAAACCCTAGTTAAATATCGTGGTCCCAAGATTGTTTTTACACCTCCATTTGGTAGCCATTCCATCTCCATTCCAAGTGCTTTCGCCCTGTACGTAACGAATAGTTATAGGTCATGGGTTCGAACCGTAACTAACGTAGAAAATACATAAAACTTATAATGCTAAGGAAATTAAGTTTTCATAATATTAATTACCTTGTTTCAGCTTCAGTTGGATCAGAAGTACCAAAAGCATCTTCCCAACCTCTACCTCTCATTGAAGCTTTGTCGTTCTTACTTGGAGCAGTGAATGTGTATTTCAATCCTTTTTTTTCAATTTCTTCAACAATTTCTGGGAATTCCTCTATCATTCTTTCTGTTACTCTGAAACTTGGTACAAATGGTGTTTCCCCACCTTCTGGTGGTGGTATTTCACAATACAATATCACTTTCTTTGGGAATTCCTTTATCTATAGCGTGCCATAGAAGAAAAAAAGTTTATTTCAGATTTTATAACTTATATATTTTAACAGCAAAAAATAACGTTTACATTATAAGTATAATTTAACATGTTGTTGTATACTTGTCTCCCTATTTTTTAACTCACTAGTCTAGTCTCACTTAGTATAGACAATTACCTATAGTTATCTTTTAAATAGTTAAGTCTTTTTTTAAAAAGATTAATAATAAAAAAAAAATCCACCATCTGGGAATCGAACTAGGGTCTATACTATTATTTATACTCCTTAATCGCATTTTAAAGCGAAAATAACTGGCCGAATTTGTGGTTTTATTAAAAAAAAATATAATTACCAATCGAAATTGATAGATTTTTTACAATGACCGGCCGAAATAACCAACTGATATCAGTAATTTTCTGAATATTGATTCTAATTTATTTTAAATACAAACCGGCTGAAGTTGGTCGATTTCTTGAAAAATAAACTTCCCGGGATGCAAAAGTAATATTCGGTATTTTGGCGCGAAAATTAAAAGACTGAATTCAGTTGGTTTCATAAAAAAAATTGAAACAGAAAATATTCTCAAAAACCGACCGAATACGAAGTAATATGAACAAAATTTTGAGAAAAAAAATACTTACAAGGACCATTTCATGATGAAAATATATGAATTCAGGAAGGGGTCCTTCATTAGCAGTCCAAACTCTCTTATAAATATGTGTTCTAGGTGCTGGTCCAACATATCTAATATCTTCCCAACCAAAAGTTTCAACAATATCATTAAAATTTTGTGCATTGTTAACATCAAAACCTCGTAAAAGAACAGCACTATTCTTAGTAATCATATTATCAAACCATTCTTTGTTATTGTCCAAAGACTCAAGCAATGATTTAATGTCATTCTTGTTTGGTTCTATAGGGTTTAGAACTAATGGCATGATTTCACCATCTACTATTTTTTCTCCTTCGCATTTGCCTACCTTAAAATTCTTGCAACTGTATTCAGCCATTTCTCTCTTCTTTGTTTTTCTTTTTCTTTTTGTTGAATTGGCTCTTTTGTTTTCTTGGTTTTCTAAGGCTATGGACTGTTGAATTTGAATGAAGGGGTTATGATATTTATAGAGGAAATGGGAGGGGTTAATTATATTACCAACTTTGTGTTTCTCTATGTCATTGTATGGTATATTATTTGTAAAATAACACGGCTTGACGTTTTGTGTGAGTAGGTTTACTAAAATACTAGGTATTCACGTCCTTCTTGGCAAACGGCTACAACATTAATAACCAAAAAGAAAAAAATCAAAAGAGGTAATCTTGCTAATTATATATTCCAATTTCTTAATTAAGATTGGACAAACTATCGCATCTCCGCGACACTTATCTTGTGAATATTTTGGACATTGTTGGATTTTTAAAGTTGTAAAAATGTGAATGTTAATATGCATATGAATACGTGATCATACAAGATTAAAACCAAATATGAGAGAAATGTGCAAATAATACACATAAAAGGTCTTTCCTTTTCTCTCTAAGAAGCAACAAGTGCAAAGATTAGGACATCAAAATTTTAAATAATGAGTCAGACAAATGACCGTGATTAATTAAACATCATCGGCCAACTACTATAATGGGTATATGCTGCAAAATTGGGGGCGTCGACAGTATATTAGGCACTCGATCTTTGTTAACGCCTTAGCACTTCATTGGAGGCATAACAATGACCTCAAGGACTCCCAAGAAAATACTACTTCCATTTTCTCAATTAAAGGGAGCTTGAATTTTACAACATGAATGCGACTAGATTCATGGATGATAATTTATTGATAAATATTTATCCCCTTTCGATGTTTCACACAACCAATTAATACGATACATGTCTTTTCTACAAACTTTTTTTTTTTACTTAACCATGATTAAGTTATGTTTTTTCAAAAAGTGTTACAGTTAATGTTGGTGATGATACAAAATTTGGAGTTGATATTTGTAGAAATGAAGGTGCATCAATGGGGAAACAATAGTTCATTGACGGAGATTCTAGATAGTTCTCATACCTGATGAGTTTCGAAGGTTTGTGTCTGAAAGAGAGAAATTAGATTTTAATGTCAATAAACGGAGGAGATGCAATTGTATGTGATAATTCGATGGCCACAAAAAATTGGATCCAACGGGTCACCAGATGTTTGGGTTTAGGTTTCTCTTCTCACTTTTGGTCTTAACGGCTTTGGGCCCAAATTGGAACAACATTCTTTGGGCCTACTAGAAGGAAGTAGAAGGAAACAGAAGCTACACTTTTTAATTTCTGTATATACAAATTAATTTATTCTTTGATTTATCCTTTAGTTGGTTGTAATACAACTAATAAGAAATGTATAGCTAGCTAGGTAGTTATACAATAGATTTCTTTCTCTGTGTATTTATACAATAGCTTGTACAGACGTTCATTCACATCAACAAATATACAGAAAATTTCCCTCAATTACTCTTCTATTTTGTCATGGTATTAGAGCAGGTTTGAATTACTTGCAATCCAAGTTTTTTTCTTTTGCAAATCCTTTTAGATCTCTTTTCTCCTGTTCCTCTCTGTAATGGCCATTGAATCTCAGAGCAGTCCGCAGTTGTTTCTTCCACTCCTGTTGGAGTTGGATCTCTCCTAGTAGATTTCATGGTTGTTGTTGTGTTATTGATTCAGCATACCCTTACTATGTTCACCCTTCAGATTACCCAGGAATAAACCTGGTTTCTTTAGTATTTGATGGCTGGGGCATGGAGGTTGGAGAAGGGCTGTGGTGATAGCCTTGTCAGCAAAGAACAAGCTAGGATTCATTGATGGATCCCTAGTTGTTCTAGCTGCAGACTCAGGTCTTCAAAAGGCTTGGGCCATATCAAATGACATAGTGCTTTTATGGCTCCTTTGTTCTCTTTTAAAGGAAATAGCAGAGAGTGTGCTATATTCGCATAGCGTAAAAGATCTTTGGAGTGACCTGGAAGATAGATTTGGTCAAACAAATGGAGCTAAGCTCTTCCAACTACAAAAGGAACTAAGTGTTGTGGTGCAAGGGAGTTCAATTTGGTCTACTTACTTCACTAAAAAGAAGAGCTTATGGGATGAGCTAGATGCTCTCAACACATTCTCTGCATGTGTGTGTGAATGTGACTACGGAGGCAAGGCAAAGAGCCAAAAGGCTCATCAGGATGAAAGACTATTATAATTCCTTATGGATTGAATGAGTCTTTCATAGGAGTTAGGTGCAACATACTCTTGTCCTCTCCACTCCTTCTATCGGACAGACATATGCATTGGTGATGCAGGATGAAAAATAAAGGGAAATCTGAGCTAGCCCTGCTTACCTAGGAGACTCAGCCTCTTTAATTGCTCTTAATCAGGCAGTGGGTAAGAAATACAATGAACAGAGAGGTAGCAAAGGAAGTTTCGATGCAAGAAGAAACTCATTAATCTGTGCTTATTGCAAGAAACCAGGACATAATATTAAAAAATGCTACAAGATTCATGGTTTTTCCACATATTTTAAGTTCACAAAACAAAGGAATTTTCAGGGAGGTGTGCAGGCAAATGTTGCATTCAACTCAACTGAAGAAGTAGGTTAAGGAACACCACACAATGCATGAATTCAGACACTTACACAGGAAAATGTAACTCAGCTTCTGCAACTTCTCCATCAGGCAAACATGGGAGAGCAAACAACGTCCACTTCTGATGCTTATGCAAACCTCAGTTGTGCTGGTATAGCCAAAAATTTTAACTCTCATATCTGTTTCATTCAAATTGATGACGAATCTTGGTATTAGATAGTGGAGCAATTAAGCATATGACTTTGGACAAATAGTTTTTCACAGACTTTAAGGCTTTACCTAAAATTTTCATGGTTAAACTTCCTAATTCATATAGATTTAAAGTTACACACTCAGGTTCAGTGTCAATTTTACCTACTGTGGTACTACATAATGTCTTGTATGTGCTCTCTTTCAGGTTCAATCTATTATCTATCCACAAGTTGTGTAGACAACTTCATAAGTATATCCTTTTCACTCCTTTTTCTTGTTTTCTACTGCAGGGCTCTTCAATGAAGAGTCCTCTGGAGATTGGTAAAGAAAAGGGAGGTTTCCACATCCTCAAGTCAAGAGTTTCAATTGCAGCTTCTTGAAGTTTACCTAAGTCTAGAAGTACCTTTGTACCTAGACAGAAATCTAGTTTTGTTCCTTTTTTAAATTCATGTTTTAGTCTTTCTGATTCCAATAAAGAAAAGTTGTGGCACTATAGGTTAGGCCACATGACTTTGAGTAATATGAGAAATGTTCATTCAATTTTAATGTCTTCTTTTTTTTCAATTTTTTTTCTCCATGTGTTATTTGTCCTATGACAAGGCAATCTAAACTCCCTTTAGTTAATCCATGTGGATTTCCGGGGACCTTATAGCATTCCCACATATGATGATTATAAATATTTTCTCACCATTGTTGATGACTTTTACATAGGTACCTGGACTTATTTATTAAGTACCAAGTCTAATACCTTTGTAGTTTTGAAATCTGTCTTAAACATGGTAGAGAGACAGTTTCACACCAAAGTCAAAATGATACGGTTAGACAATGCCCTTGAGTTGGGTAGTGGACACTTTAGTCAGATTATTTTCACTCACAAGGGATCATACATCAAACCTCATGTGTTTATACACCACAACAAAATGGAGTTGTGGAAAAAAAAATATAAACATTTACTAGAAACATCCAGAGCTTTACTGTACCAATCACATTTGCCAATCACATTTTGGGGAGACTGTTTATGAACAACAACTTACTTAATTAACAAGTTTCCTTCAAAGATATTACATCAAAACCCCTTATGAAGTTCTGTTCAAAACCAAACCCAATTATACAAAATCTTAAGTGTTTTGGTTGCTTATGTTTTGTCTCTACTATATCACATAATAGATTAAAGTTTGAGCCAATGGCTATGCCTTGTGTTTTCTTAGGGTATCCACATGGGAAGAAGGGATATAAGGTTCTCAATCTAAAGACTCTTAAGACTTTTGCCTCTAGGGATGTCATTTTTTATGAAGAGTTTTTTCCATTTGCTTCTATGAACTCTAATTCTTCTCATAATCCCTCTTTGTCTTTTGCTAAAGTTAACACCAATACTCCATTTTCTGATGTCTCGCCTATCATTCCCTCAACTCATATTTCCCCCATTGTTCCCTATACACCATCTACTACCGCCTACTCTCCTAAGTTTTCTATTTCTCCTTCTCCTCCATACACTCCTTTGTCTCACTTCTTTCCCTCATCTTCTCACTAACAATCTACTTTTCCTAACTTCTCTTTCCCTCATCTTGTTTCAACACCTATGATAGAATCTCATATCAGAAAATCTGCTAGACCCTATATAACACTTGTTTATCTAAATGATTATGTTTGTAATGCAATTCATCTCATAGATGTGTCTGAGTCATGTTTTCTAGCTTTGGTCACTCCTACCGTTGTGTCTTTTAGTGGATTAACCTCTTCTAACCAATATATGCTTAACTCTCTGTCTAATATCCAAGAACCTATCAATTATGTACATGTTGCTCATCACCCAGGTTGGCAGAAAGCAATGGCAAAGGAAATTGAGGCTATTGAGCTTAATAAAATCTGGAATGTGGTTGAATTACCCCGGGGTAGAAAGGTATTGCCATGTAAATGGGTGTATAAGGTGAAACAACACTAAAATGGCAGCATGGAAAGGCTAAAGGCCAAGTCATTAGAGTTGACATACAGCGAGAAGGAATAGATTTTACTGAAATATTTTCACTAGTGGTCAAAATGACCACTATCAAGTATATTTTGGCTACAACAGTGAAGAGAGGATAGGGACTTTATCAGTTAGCTGTAAACAATACATTTTTACATGGCGATTTAAATGAGGAGTTCTATATGAAACTTCCAGTCGGGATTAGTCCTCCTACTTCTAATCATGTATGCAGAGGGAAGAAGTCCCTTTATGGACAATGACAAACATTCAGACAATGGTATGCCAAGCTTACATCTACCCTCAATTTCAAGGGCTTCACTCAATCTCTAAACGATTATTCCCTATTTTGTAAGATGACAGACTTCTCCATTTCTGTAATTGCAGTCTATGTAGATGATATTTTGTTAACATGCAATGATGATGCTGAATTAATTACATTGAAAGAATTTCTTCATCAAGAGTTCAAAATTAAAGATCTAGGTAACTTCCATTTCTTAATTGGGATGGAAGTTATCAGAGAAGCTCAGGGGCCGATCCTTTATCAACGGAAGTTCGCCTTGAACCTTTTGCAAGAATTTGTCTCCTCTCACTTCCCTCTTGCTTCCTGTCCGTTAGATCCTACAGTAAAGTTTCTTGCTAAAACAGGAGAACCTATTGCTGATCCTACTTTGTATTGCCATCTTCTGGGAAGCTCAACTATTTAACGCATACCAGACCCGCCTTTCCATCACAGTCCAAGCTTCCAGCAGTTAAGTCAATACATGCAAGACCCTCGCCAAGCACGCCTTCAAGCTGCAGTTCGTGTACTTAGATATTTGTTGAAAGATCCGGGTCTAGACCTCTTCATGTCTTCCTCTTCCTCCTTTAAACTACGGCATTTTGTGATTCCGATTGGGTGTCTTGCCTAGACTCGCGCAAATTTGTCAGCGACTTCTTCATTTCACTTGGTTTTTCTTCCATTACCTATAAATCAAAAAAGCAGACATAAGGTTCTTTTATCTCAGCCGAAGTGGAATATAGATCCATGAGACGAGTTGTGGTTGAACTAACCTGGTTAGTTCTCCTTTTCGACGATCACTATGTCTCTATCTCTCTTCCAGTACCACTTCACTCTGATAGTCAGGTTGAAATACACACCGCCAATAACCAAATGTTCTATAAACGCACGAAACATGTCGAGCTCAACTGTCATTTTGTGAGGAAACAATTTCTTGCCGGTCTGATTTCACTATCTTATGTCTGATCTTCCTCCCAACTCGTCGATCTCTTTACTAAGTCTCTCACCGGACCCATTCATCACAATCTGTTAGGAAAGTTGGGGGTTCTTTCCTCCCCCTCCAACTTGAGGGGGGAGAGTTGGTGATGATACAAAATTTGGAGTTGATATTTGTAGAAATGAAGGTGCATAAATGGAGAAACAACAGTTCATTGATGGATATTCTGGATAGTTCTCATATCTGATGAATTTCGATGGTCTGTATCTGAAAGAGAGAATTTAGGTTTTAATGCCAATAAATGGAGGAGATGCAATTGTATATAATAATCTGACGGCTACAAAAAATTAGATCTAACGGGTCATCAGATGTTTGGGTTCAGGCTTCTCTTCTCACTTTTGTTCTTAACAGCTTTGGGCCCAAATTGGAACAACATTCTTTGGGCCTACTAGAAGGAAGTAGAAGGAAACAGATGCTACACTTTTAAAATTTATGTATATATAAATTAATTTATTCTTTGATTTATCCTTTAATTTGTTACAATACAGATAATAAGAAATGTACAGCTGGCTAGGTAATTATATAATAGATTCCTTTCTTTGTGTATTTATACAATAGCTTGTACAGACGTTCATTCACATAGGCAAATATACATAAAATTTCTCCTAATTTCTCTTCTGTTTTGTCAGCTAAGTTGCTTGAGTTGGTACAAACGAGTATGAATAAGTTTTTAATGTGTTTGGAAAGTATATGAGAATTGAATTTGAGCATAATTACGTACTACGTAATTACAAGTAAATACATAATTTGGTCTATTTATCTAATTAAATTATTTTTTCTTTAAATTGTTTAATTGTGATTGAAAAGAGTATAAGTATGCTCTTCAGTTCTTAATGAGACGGTTTAGATTTGCTAGTAATTACATGATATAAATGTTATCCGAAGGTGAATTTCAGTTTTTTTGTTTTGTTTTAATTCTTCATTTTCAATAGTAAAATTAATCCTCTAACCTTCCGCCCAAAACTCTAATAAATTGGTATCATTCAACCCTTAAGAAGAATATTTTACACGCAGACCCCCTAAAGATAACAGATGTCAGAAACTTATGTCGCACATTACGTTTTGACCTATGTAATAAATTCAAATCCACAGTAACAATAACCGAAACCTCTCTACTCTATTATTAAGGCTGAAATGTGATTACAACTCAAATATCAAGATGCAACAACTTAGTAGCAGAATTACAATAGAAATTGCAGGAAGTAAAGTAACTAGAGATAGATAGAAGAAGGGGATGAGAATGTTAGTCTTAGAGAATAGGAGAGGAGGAGAAGCAGACACTTTTCTCAACAATCGACATGCCCCGTATCTCCCCCCGGATCCCAAATATAATGTCCAAGCATTCTATTGGGTTGTTTAATCATTGGGCCTTTAGCTCCAGGCCCAATAGTCCCAACTGGATCAGCCTCGTTCCCATAATTCCTTACTAAGTCGGGCTGGTTCACAACAATACTCCCATCCTCAAAAAGAACCTTGTCCTCAAGGTTCAAGTAGAGCAACACTGATATCCTAGTGCTCGAGGTCCACTTGTGTACCAGAAACAAACCGCCAGCCCCATAGTTCATAACGACACTAATGCGCGAAGAGATGCTTAGTGCATCCATGATGTCCCCTTTGAGTTGAATATATAGATGAGTTCAAGTATCAAAGAAAGTAATCTTCTAATATCTTGCTCCCAAATTTGTAACAGATGTTCTAGATTGCATATTCCCTTTCCAAACCTCATTTTTCCAGAGAAGTGAAAGAGAGTATTTGGCAGAACTCCCTTGAAACTTTGAACAGACAAGACCAGTTGCGTAGAAACAGCCATAGTTTCAAGGAAAATGAGCACTTTATACCAGCAATCACACCAACTCACCTGTTCAAGTAAAGTTATGACCCCATCAACCTTATGTTTAAGCAAATCAAAAAGTATCTCTTCAGCCGCAGCACAAGCTTTAGCAAAAGGGAACTGTCTCCTCCCTCTCTTTGCGATTCTCGTAGGAAATTCAAACACTGCCAGCTGGTGAATAGTTTGTCTAACCCAAACAACAGATGTACCAATGAACTTTAGGAGAGCTCCACTTAGAACCACAGTCATAAATCGAGCCGAATGATTAGCCACCATATCATAATATTCAAGTTGGTGACCCAAGGATATGAAACTAACTTTCTCAATAACTGCAACAAGTGTCTCCATTATCTATTTTAGATATTTAGAATACAGAAATGCATGAAAACGAACAAAAGGCAAGATAAGATTAAGGGGCTCCTCCCACTTTGACCCACTCTAATGTATCAAGGGAAATGCATTATCCTGGACAAACTCACTGCTGCATGAGTAAAAGTACAGCAGGTCCAAAAGTTGAGCAATAGATACAACCATAACAAGAGAAATATCATCTCTAAATATATGAGTGGAGTTACTAGAGATCTGCTCATTCTGAGCACTAACATAAGAAGACTCAAGCAGCTTATAACTCCTTTTCGAATTGATCAATTCACATCAGCAAAAGTAAGTGCAAGAGCAATCTTACTAGCCTCAATATGTCTCAACAGAAGATCCAAGGGTTCAATGCAAGCATCCCACGTGGTTGATGTCAAACCCAACACCTCAGAGAAATCAGAATTTCGTGTAGTCCCAAGGCATGTAGCAAGAAAACTAGTACCAGGATCAAAAGTAAAGTCAGTACCACCAAACTTAGCATTCGTGTTTTCATACTCAACATCATTAGGTACCAAGGCTACAGATGGTTGTAACTTTCTTCGTTGCTGGACATGCAAGGCCGGTGATCCTAAGAACAGCTCAACAGGTTTGCTGGCAGTTGGGTCATCTATGGGAACTTGCATATTTTTAATCAAGGTATGCCACCATATCGACTCAATGATCCACGATAAAAGCCAAGATGTGACTCGCTCTAAGTCAACTGTTGAAGTGCTCGCGTCATGCCAATCAACAATAAATTGCAAAAGGTCACGCTTGCTGGCAAGGTCATTTCCTTCTCTTGCAAACCAGTCATGAAGAGCTGTACAGAGACAGAATTTCAGTTCATCAAGCTCACTATCTATCTTAGGCTCACAATCTGCGCACAAAGTTATTTTCAACCCATCATGCATTCCTTTCCCAACATCCACAATAATGTGAAAGCCTTCACTTTCGAGCCTCTCAATGGGGAATTGGTAACAAACATGCTCAATCTTTTGCTGGAATATCCCTTGGCCATGATGCTCCAAATCAAAAAGAGCAGCAACACCTCTTACTACTTTCTCTTTATGTGTTGAGCCCCTACCAAAAAGTTGGCTAAAAATGTTGTTGATGTTCAGTCTAGCACCTCTACTTCCCATAGCAGAATTTGAGAGTATCAAGTTTCCAAGGTCCATTGCAGTAGTATCACTTTGCTGTCCATCAGTGTTGTAGATTGTGTGTGGCGCGTAAACAACTGCTCGCCAACCAGTTGCAACAACATAAGAGCTCAAAGGTGAAGTAAAGACAAGCAAATATCCGGAGTTCGTATCAAGGAAGTCACCGACATACGCTGGAAATGATGCATCCACATTTGCAAAAGGAATTGCCAGCGCAGAGCTACTAGCATGGGAAAACTCAGAAGCCACAGCAATCATCTCACTATAACTGGGTTAGACAATAGTTGGCGGTATGGAAGAGTCAAACACAATGATCAATTTGTTGTAAATCATTTCGTTAAACATCGGTATCCAATTGTCCAGCCAACTAAATTTGATATACATATATCTATCTATTAGAATAATCAAAAACGAAACTAGAGAAAACTTACTAGTTGTAAGTCTTTGCCCCATGTTATACCACTGGTCTAAATAAGTGTTGTAATCATGTTTTGCATGAGAGGTTATTAGCTTAATTGCATTGTCAGCAGAGTCAATATATTTGTTTCCCATATAGACCAATACCATATATAACATAAGCTGCCCAGTATCAAACCAACTGCAAATTTTTGAATTAGTCCCATGAATGACAGTAAAAAATTTCGATAGACATGGACCATTATGAATTTGAAGATGTATGACATCTGTAAATGGATGTGTAATTTCAACAGTTCTCACTATGTTCTCTGGTACTACATACTCCCATCAAGGAAAAGGAACCAGAAAATGAGGTATATGCATTTGAGCCAATTTGTCAAACAACCGATTTGCAGCGTCACTTGAATTTTCCTCCACCTTAGTGTAGACTCGCTGGTCCTCCTCTGATTTTTCGTCATATGAATTAAAGTTTATCTTCATTGTATTAAAAAGTTCCTCCGAGTCTATAGATAAAATCTCAGTACTAGCAATTTGTTCAATCCTTTGGGGAGTTTCATGGAACACCTTGTCTACGACAGCCAGAAACTTGTCTCCATCCACGAGAAGAGAGTCAGTTTCAAGAACTTCGAGGATTTGAGTAGATGCAGACTCAGGAAAATTAGGAATACGGCTTGATAACTAGGGATTTTGACGTGTTTCATGCTCCTTCTTGCTTACGCTTTGATTATAAATTCTTACAAAATAGTCCCAAAAGGCTCATAAGTTGTGCTTGATTGCAGGTTTGATCAACAAAGTGAAGAGATGTCAAAGATCGGCTCAAAAGGAGTGAAACATGCACAAGTACCAAAGACAAGACAAATCAGGACAAACAGGCCTAGTGCGGCCGCACTAGACTTTTTGCGGTCCGCACTAGGGAGATTCAGAGACCTGGATTTTAAGGCATCAAAGCAGTACGACCGTAGTAGATATTGTGCGGCCCGCACTGAAGACACCACGGCCGCACTACCATTTTATGCGGTCCGCGGAAGCAAACTTCAGAGAGATGTCAAGTGCCAAGGTTCAAGCCTGTGCGGTCCGCGGTCCATGTTGTGCGGTCCACGGAGCTTGGGTTCAGAGAGTTGATTTTTCAGAGTCAAGAGCCTAGTGCGGCCGCACACCATTTTGTGCGGTCCGCACTGACCCTGCAGGGGCATTTTTATCCAGTTTTTCCAGCTTAGTATAAATAGAACATTTTTCCATTTTTAGGGCATCAGCTATTATCAGATATTAGAAGACGGTAGCTGAGCTCGTGAGACGATATTTCTTAGCCATTTTTGGCATCTTTACGTAGTTTTCATCATTGAAACTTTGTATTTACTTTAGTAATTAATTAACATGTCTTTCTCTTCATCTATTTCTCCGATTTTATCTTCAAGCATGAGTAGCTAAACCCATTAGCTAGGGTTGTGGCTCGACCCTAGTATGGGTAATTGATGGGTGTTGTGATTTAAGGTTAGATTGATTATTGGTGTTTGTTATTTGGGTCAATTTTATGGTTTAATTTATGAATTAGTGGTTGCAAACACTAGTTTGTGCTAAGTTGACCTAGGCTCTTCTTGAGAAAGAGAGTCTATGTCTCCAAAATTGACTCAACAAGGAATTGGGATGGACTCAAGAGATTTGATAGTCCCAATTAAAGAGTTAAACCTCGAGAGAGTAATTTCCCGACTTGAACCCTAGTTGCTCTGGCAAATATGCATACCTAATTGGTCTCGAGAGAGTCAATTGGGCAAAACCACTCTTTCTACCGAGAGGTGTAGAGTGGGTAGTATCGAGCAACGGTTATAACATATTTTCCCAATCATGTCAATCGTGCCTTAGATGTAATTACCTGTCAATTAGCCACCTAGGTGAAGGTCACTACCCTAGTGCCTTTTTAAACCATTAGATACAACTTGTAGCAATTTATTCTTAGTCTAATTTAGTTGCAATTATTATTTGTAGTTTGATCATAGTAGAATATAAAGAAAACCCCAAAAATTATGAGAAGTGTAATTAAGAACATATACGCGATCCAAAGCTAAATAGATACTCGATTCCAATCCTAGCTCTCTGTGGATTCGATCCCGACCCACAAATCGGGTAAAAGCTATTGTGACCCTCTCTCGCTACTTTTTAGTGGTGCGGAGTTGGCAGCGATCACTTTTTGGTGCCGTTGCCGGGGAGCTAACGATTTGGCTACCTATTTAGTTAGTTTTGTCTGTTGTTCTTCTTTCCTTCTTTGTTACTAATTCGTGTGTGTGATTACTACAGGTACCAAATGGCTTTAAATGCTAATGACCCTCTTGGAAATGTGCTTGCGGGGGAGGAGGTTGATGAAATTGGAGAGGATGAGGTACCTCTTGTACCTCCCGGACCACGACGAGGCCGTCAGGCCAATGCTAATGAGAACATTCCAGACCCTCCTCTGCTACCTCCAAGAGTGGCTCCCAGAGTATTACCGAACCAAGGATATGCAAGTGCTATTGTCCCACCCAGAATCCGGGCGGGAAATTTCCACATAACTAATGTGATGTTGACCTTGCTTGAGCAGCATGGGTATTTCATGGGCACTGCGGATCAAAATGCCTACAAATATCTAAAAGGGTTCGTAGATACATGTTGGGGTAGCAAGCAGACGAATGTGTCCGAAGATGCTCTTAGGTTGAGACTTTTCCCGTTCTCACTTCGGGGAAAGGCATTGGATTGGCTAGAGAGACTCCCCAACCATTCCATCACTACTTGGGATGAGTTGGCGGATAAGTTTATTGCTAAATTCTTCTCACCCGGGCATATGGCGGAACTTCGAGATGAGATATTGGCTTTCAAGCAAGAGCCTATGGAACCTTTGCATGATATTTGGGAGCGGTTTAGAACAATGGTGAAAGAATGCCCAAACAACGATATGACTGAGGCAATGATTCAACAAACCTTCTATCGGGGCATCAATACTACAAATCAATGCATAGTCAATCAATTGGCCGGGGGTAATTTCATGAAGTTGCCTTATGACGAAGCTTGCGAGATTCTTGATGAGATGGCGGATACATCCTCCGCATGGCAAAGTAGAGCCAATGTTCCTCAAGGTGACCCTACGGTTATTCATTTGCATAAGGAATTACACGACCATAGGCAAGCTATAGCGGAGTTGACAACTACTATGAACCAATTAGCTAAGGCACAGTTGCAACAAGTCCAAAACCCTCGCCAAGTGAATGCTATGAAGGTGTTAATCTGCTTAAAAACAAGAGAAGGCAAAGAAGGCAACAAAACCAAGGGAATTCTGAGAAATTTGGTGATGATTGTGATGGGTTTCAAAATGATGGCTATGATGAGCAAAATAAAGCGGTACAATATGTTAACAACTATCAAGGCAATAGAGGCAACTCTTCAAACCAACAACAATGGCGACCCCAAGGAAATTGGGGCAATTAACAACAAGGTGATGGTAATTGGAACAACAACAACCAAGGCGATAATTGGGGGAACAACAATCAGGGCAACCAAGGGAATTGGAATGGTAATAACAATAGTTGGAACAACAATGGTCAAGGCGGGTGGAACAACAATGGAGACCAAGGAAATCGGGGGCAAGGCTTTCAAAGGCCCCCAATGTACCAACAACCGAACAATCCACCCCCATTCCCTTCTCAAGGTCCTAGTTCTTCGGGTAATGATATGGGTAGAATCGAAATGATGTTCGAACAGATGATGAAGAAGAATGCGGATTCGGATGCACAGTTGGCTTCCCACAATACCTCTATCAGAAATTTGGAGGTGCAATTAGGCCAAATCTCTCAATCATTGAATACTTGCCCGAAGGGTGCCCTACCAAGTGATACAGTAGTGAACCCAAAGGGTGGGAACAACCATGTCATGGCGGTTACAACTGGAAGTGGGAGAGGCGGTGATGTGAATGCCTCGAAACAAAAGCAAGTTGTTGATGATGATGTTGAGTTTCAAGAAGATGCGGTTCCTTTGGTAGTTGAAGATGTGGTTGATGACAATGTGAACAATAAAGTGGGGATTGACATTAATGAAACCGAGGTGGAAACTCAAGAGGTCGTGAACCCGTCTAGGGAGCACATAATTGACATGCCGGAGCCGGTTGTGCCAAAAGCCAAGGCACCTTTACCTAGGCCACCTCCCCCCTATCCTCATAGGCTAGCCAAGCAGAAAAGTGAGAATCAATTCAAAAAGTTCATTGACATGATGAAGAGCTTATCCATCAACGTGCCTTTGGTGGAGGCTTTGGAGCAAATGCTTGGTTATGCTAAATTCATGAAAGATTTGGTTACAAAGAAAAGATCAATGGACTGTGAAACTATCAAGATGACCCACCAAGTTAGTGCCATAGTACATTCAATGGCCCCGAAATTAGAGGATCCTAGTGCTTTGACTATCCCCTACACTATCGGTAGTGCAGACTTTGCCAAAGCTTTATGTGATCTTGGGGCAAGCATCAATTTAATGCCCTTCTCAGTTTTCAAGACTCTAGGTATTAGGCCACCAGGGCCAACTTCCATAAGATTACAGATGGCAGATAGATCAATGAAACGACCTTTGGGTATAGTTGATGATGTGCTTGTCCGGGTGGACAAATTTATCCTGCCAACAGACTTTGTGATTTTGGATTGTGAGGTCGACTATGAGGTCCCAATCATATTAGGGAGACCTTTCCTTGAAACGAGGAAGGCATTGGTTGATGTTGAAGCGGGTGAACTCACTTTCAGAGTGGGTGATGAGAAGGTCGTCTTCCATATTTGCAAATCCATGAAGCAACCCAATAGCACCGAGATGTGCTCATTTGTGGACATTGTCACAGCTGTGATCATGGATGACACAAGTTCTATGATTAATGTGGAGGATCCCCTTGAGGCCGTGCTATTAAATCTTGATGTCAATGATGATGCAAGCAGAGTGGAGTGTGTCAATGCCTTACATGGGATGGGCTCTTATTCCTATGAGCCCAGAAAATTGTCTTTGGATCTTGAAAATCGAAAAACTCCACCAACCAAACCATCAATTGAGGAGCCACCGGTGTTGGAGTTGAAGCCGCATCCTCCACACCTCAGGTATGAATTCTTGGGCTCTAATTCAACTTTACCAGTTATTCTTTCTTCTTGCCTTACTAACATGCAGGTTGAGGCCACTTTGGAGGTGCTTCAAAGGCGAAAAAGGGCAATTGGATGGACTCTGGCCGATATTCGGGGAATAAGCCCCGCATTTTGCATGCACAAGATTATTTTGGAGGATGATGCAAGGCCCTCCTTGGAACATCAAAGGAGGCTCAATGAAGCAATGCAAGAAGTGGTGAAGAAAGAAGTGATCAAGTAGCTAGATGCAGGCGTGGTGTATCCAATCTCCGATAGCTCATGGACTTCTCCGGTGCAATGTGTGCCGAAGAAGGGTGGAATGACTGTGGTGACAAATGACAACAATGAACTTATTCCCACTCGGACCATTACCGGGTGGAGGGTTTGCATGGACTACCGGAAGCTAAATAAAGTGACCCGCAAGGATCATTTCTCGTTGCCATTCCTCGACCAAATGCTTGCGGGGCATGCTTTTTATTGCTTTTTGGATGGATATTCGGGTTATAATCAAATCTTAATTGCTTCGGAGGACCAAGAGAAGACCACATTCACCTGCCCATATGGTACATTTGCTTTTTCTCGGATGCCGTTCGGGTTGTGCAATGCTCCGGCGACCTTCCAACGATGCACGATGGATATTTTCACCGACATGGTGGAAGATATTTTGGAGGTCTTTATGGATGATTTTAGTGTGGTTGGTGATTCATTTGAAGAGTGTTTGGGAAATTTGGATAGAGTCTTGGCCCGATGTGAAGACACAAATCTCGTTCTTAATTGGGAAAAACGCCACTTCATGGTTGAATAGGGCATAGTGTTGGGTCACAAAATTTCTAAGCATGGGATTGAAGTAGAGAAATCCAAGATTGAGGTAATTTCAAGGCTCCCTCCCCCCACTTCTGTCAAAGGGGTGAGGAGTTTTCTAGGGCATGCGGGGTTCTACCGGCGGTTTATCAAGGATTTTTCGAAGGTAGTGAATCCTCTTTGCAAGTTGCTAGAGAAAGATGCTAAGTTTTTGTTTGATGAGAAATGCATGGAGGCCTTTGAATTTCTCAAGCATAAGCTGAACACCACCCCGATGATTACCGCACCCAATTGGAGCTTGCCTTTCGAGCTCATGTGCGATGTAAGTGATGCTGCGGTTGGGGCAGTGTTGGGTCAAAGAGTGAACTAAATGTTTCATCCCGTGTACTATGCAAGCAAGACTATGAATGAAGCTCAAAGGAACTACACGGTGACAGAAAAGGAATTGTTGGCTATTGTGTTCGCCATGGAAAAATTTCAGCCATATCTTATGGGAACCAAAGTCATAGTGCACACCGACCATGCCGCCCTTAGGTACTTGATGACAAAGAAAGACTCCAAGGCAAGATTGATGAGATGGGTGTTACTACTTCAAGAGTTTGATCTAGAAATTGTGGACCGGAAAGGTAGTGAGAATCAAGTGGCGGACCACTTGTCCCGTTTGGAGGAAGAAGGGAGGCCTTGTGATGGCCTAGAGATCAATGACTCATTTCCCGACGAACAACTCCTTGCGGTGTCAATGAATGATATGCCATAGTTTGCCGATGTTGCTAATTACCTTGTGACCGGAATAGTCCCGTATGAGCTCTCTTCTAACCAAAGGAAGAAGCTCAAGCGGGATAGTTTGGACTTCTATTGGGATGATCCATACTTGTTCAAGATCTGCACGGATGGTGTGATTCGAAGGTGTGTCCCGGAGAAAGAGCAATTTAGCATCTTAGAGGCTTGTCATTCCTTCCCCTATGGTGGCCATCATGGAGGGGTGAGGACGACTTCGTAAGTTCTAAGTTGTGGTTTATATTGGCCAACCTTTTTCAAAGATGCAAGTGATCTAGTAAAAAGATGTGATCAATGTCAACGAGCGGGCGGGATTTCCAAGAAAGATGAGATGCCTCTAAACACAATTCTTGAAGTTGATATCTTTGATGTATGGGGTATCGATTTTATGGGCCCTTTTGTTAGCTCGTGTGGTAACACTTACATTCTTGTAGCGGTTGATTATGTGTCAAAATGGGTTGAGGCCGTGGCCTTTCCCAATAATGAAGCTAGGAGTGTGGTAGCATTTCTAAAGAAGAGCATTTTCACAAGGTTTGGTACACCTAGGGCAATCATTAGTGATGGAGGATCGCATTTTTGTAATAGAGCTTTTGATGCCTTGCTTTCCAAGTATGGCGTCAACCACAAAGTCTCTACGCTTTATCATCCTCAAGAAAGTGGACAGGGTGAAGTGTCTAACAGGGAGATCAAGAGCATTTTGTCCAAAACTGTTAATGCCAATAGGACCGATTGGTCTAAAAAGTTAGATGATGCTCTATGGGCTTACCGGACCGCTTACAAGACCCCCAATTGGTATGTAACCGTACCGGTTGGTGTTTGGGAAAGTATGTCATCTACCAGTAGAGTTGGAGCATAAGGCCATGTGGGCCTTGAGGAAGCTTAATCTTGAGTGGGATGTTGCGGCCAATCTTCGTGTTGAACAACTCAATGAACTTGATGAATTCCAGTTCCATGCATACTCTAGTTCGTCCTTGTATAAGGACAAGATGAAGTACCTTTATGATAAATATGCTCGTGGAAAGGAGTTCAAAGTTGGTGATTTGGTGCTTTTGTTCAATTCCCGGTTACGTCTGTTTCCGGGAAAGCTTAAATCAAAAAGGAGTGGACCATTCGAAGTTGTGTTGGTGACCCCCTTTGATGCTCTTGATTTGAAAAACAAAAATGGTAAAATTTTTAGAGTGAATGGGCACCGGGTCAAGCATTATCTTGGGAAGTTTGATGATAGCCATGTGGTGGCTGTTGTTCATTTCAAATGATGTGATGGTAACCCGCGCCGTGCCGTGACGTTAAATCAGGCGCTTCTTGGGAGGCAACCCATGTGTTTTCTTTTTGTTTTCTTTGATTTTCTTTGTAGTATAGGATTGATTTTTGGGCTAATTGGTTGTGAGATGTTGCAGGGTTATGTTGATGCAGTGTAAGGCATGATGAAAAAAATACACAGGTCTCTGAAGTTTCCAGTGCGACCGCAGTACATTCTGTGCGGACCGCACTGGTGTGGGTAAGATAAAGCTTCTCTGAAGTTTGCCACCGCGGCCGCAGTCCATTTTGTGCGGTCCGCGGTGGACCTCTGCGGCCGCAGTCCATTTTGTGCGGACCGCAGAAGGTTGCCTTCTCAAACTTGTGCTAAACAAGGCAGTGCGGACCGTGGTCCATTTTGTGCGGTCCGCACTGGTAGTTGAGGCTGGGCCCCAGGGGCTTCTCTATAAATAGACCTTAAGGTCTCCTGTTACCCTTTTCGCTAACTTGAAGCTCAGAGCACCTGACTACTGTTCATCTTCTCTCTTAACCGTAACTCTTGCTTAGGATCATTAATCTTCATTTCATCTCTTAATCTGGTAACATTTCACTTAATTCTTCTTTGTTTAATTGTATAATTTCATTTTATTTTCATTTTTCTTAGATTATAGTTCTTCTTCCTCCCGTAATTAGTTCGATTTTTAGGTTAAGTTTTTTTTAACTTTGATTCATGAGGACTTAGGTAGTGTAATGGACTGGGTAATTATTTAGGGACTCTAATTAGGTAAAAAAATTGGACCTTAAAAGAAAAATCATGAACCCTAGTTTAGTGCCAAAACTGGGCACCATGTGCGGACCGCGGTTGTTTTTGTGCGGTCCACACTGGGGAGATTTAGAGGCTATGTTTTGCAAACCCCACACTAGTGCGGACCGCGGTCGATTCCCCGTGGTCCGCGGTGGTCCCTGTGCGGCCGCACTACCATTTTGTGCGGTCCGCACTGGGCACTTTCTGCAATTGTCTGCAACACTGCGACTCTGTTCTGCTGCTATAACTTGAACTGCCTTGATTGATACTAAAAAATACATTGAATGATGTTTGCAGACAATGGTGAGACAACAAGGAAAAGACTCAAAACAACCGGGAAAAGGAGAACCCTCCCGGGGAGGGAAGAAAAAGATGATAAAACTCACTCCCCAAGCTCGGGAAAACATAAAAAAGACTAGAAAAATAATCAAAGCTGCAGACAGAGCTGCTTCCCATTCCTTGGGGAGTGAGTATCAACCATCAACCGAAATTTCTTTAGACTCCGTGCCAGAATATGTTGAAGACTGGTCGGAGAGATTCAGGCTAAGAGATACTTCTCCACTATCACCCACTGCCCAAGCACTAGAGCATATTCCCACTGAGTCGTCTGAGGGCTCAGCAGCCGGCAGTGGTGACTACTCCACCTCCCCCACAGCTTCATTATCCGGGGAGGGTGCAGACGGAGGTGAGGAGGAGGTACAAGGGGATGAGGAGATAGCTGAAGGTGGTGAGCCTCAGGTGGGAGGCATTGCCCGCACTAGAAAGCCTGATGTTTGGGAGGATAGGTTTGTGAGCCAGGTGGCGTACCACAAGTTTAGGGAGTGGTGGCCGGTGAGAAAATTGATACCGGAAAGGAGTTTCATTGACAGAGATCTAGTACCCCACAACCCTGATATGCAAAGACAATTTAGAACTAGAGTGGGTTGGGAGTACTTTTTAGATGACTGTGTAGATGCTAACGAACACATGGTCAAGGAATTTTATTGCAATTTAGCCCACATCAAAAAGGGCTCAAAAATGACCAAGGTTCGCAACAAGACAATGTTGTTTGATGGGAAATACCTTAATGAATACTTGGGCTTCAATGAGGAAGATGAAACTTTGTACATGGCGAAGTTGGAGATGTGCGAGGAGGTCCGCCCATGGTTAGCTCAGTACCTGGCAATCCTAGGTACCGTTCCTGATTGGTTGACTGCTGGGGTCAAAATATTGCGGAGGACCTTGAACTTTGAGGTTAGGGGTTGGGAGACATTTGTTTGCAGCCGGTTGGATCCTACTACACATGACCAGACCCTTCCTCTCCACCGGGCTGTTTTGGTTGCTTCGATCATGGCGGGATACCCCATAAATGTGGGAATGTGATGTCCCGCATTATCTCGTTAGTGGGAGTGGAGCATGAGCGGAACTACCCTTTTCCTAGCACCCTCACCATGTACTTTCGGGACTTGAAGGTGGACAAGAAGCCCTACGACGTCAAGGTCAAGGTGACTGCCCCGTTCTCCTGGTACAGCTTGAAGGGGAATGACAACCCCAAGGACAAGAACTACAAAGCCCCTACTTCTGACCCAACTGGCCAGTCTGAAGAGCCAGTTGTGGTAGAGGTCCCTGCTGAGCCTACTTCCATTTCTGCTGATATGCCTCCCGGACCTTCCAGATCTTCAGCCATTCCTCCTGGCCCTTCCACATCAGCAGGCCCGGAGATCCCATCTAGCCGGGCCCATCCCATCACTGCCCACCGGCTGAGCCAGGCCCTGCTAAGTATAAACAACTGGATGCAGACTGCCTTATCCAAGTTGTCCACATTGACTACTACTGTAGCGGCTCAGTCAGCTCCCCCAGCCCCACAGGTACCCCAGTCAATCGAGGATGCGCTCAAAGAGATACTTGAGAACCAGAAGAAGATCCTCAGCACTCAGGTTGGGCTCACAAAGGCAGTGGATTCACATAGCAAGGCTCTCAAAGAGCTTGCTAAGGAGCACAGGAAGCTGCGGAAGACACAGGCCTCCAAGGAGTCCGTGAAGGAGCTGCGGGCAGATGTTGATAGACTGAAGGCAGACCACCTGCCTTTGGACCTGTTGCTTGATGATCTAGTCCCAGCAGCTCATCCACAGCTGGAGAAGACCCAGAGTCCTTCGAAGAGGAGGAGGATGATCCCTAGAGCAGATGATGCTATCATCCAGTTGGCAGACCCACCGGAGACCTCCTCCAGTCAGCCACAGGATGTACCAGTTCCACAATCTGTCGAGGTCCAGGCCCAGGTTCCAATAGCTGAGGAGCAGACCACCGTGAACCAGTCTGAGGTTCCCGAGCACACAGAGGACCCAGGGACCACCCATGATCCTATGCAGACAGATACGGCTTAGGGAGTCCTCTATATCCTTTTTGTATATCTTTTCGGTGCTTATTTAGACTAGTTGGCATTGGGGACAATGCCAACTTTCATTTGAGGGGGTGAGCCCTACATTTTGGATGACTGTATATATTGATACATTTTTATGCTTTATTGATTTTTCATCTTTGGTTTGTATATAATTTGATATTATCGCACTTTTATTTCACTGTTGGTCTGTATATAAAGTTACATTTCATTGTATATATTCATCCCGTCTATTGTATATTCAAATCCCCTCTTGTATATATTTATTTTATTTTCGCAAAAATTTTCGTTTTTAGCTTCTTATTTGTGATTCGTAGCTTTTTGTTTTCGGAGTTTTCAATAAACCTTTGGTTTTCTTAATGCCACGGTTCTTTCCAAAGGTGGAATGTTGTGCGAACTGGGTGGCTCTTCCCAATGATAGATGGCGTGACAACCTTCTTAAGGGTTTGAGTCCGTTTTTCTTTTTATTTTTAGTAGTTTGTAGTTAAGGGTACCTCAAGCAAAGCTTCACTTGGGCCTAACACATTTGCCTTTGATCTTATGGTCAAAAACAAATTGTTGTGTTTAAGATGGTGAAAGTCGTGACCTTGAGACTCTTGTGTTGACCGATAATCAAGTGGTTTTTCGGGACCATTGTGTGCTCAAATCGTATCTAAGGTTGTTATGGGCCCCCGACTCTATGTCTTTAGCAATCCCCTAGCTTGTGTGGTGAGTAATTGAATTGCGAGTCCAAGTCCCGAGCCATTGGTCTAAAACTTGCCCTGAATGTTCGTTGAGGCAAAATCCTAAGTGAATTTTGACTTGAGGCATGATTATAGGCTCTCGTTGATCCAAATAATAGATTTAACAATTCCATAGCCTACCAATGATAAGATCCCTAGTCAACCCCTTTGAGCCTTAGACCTTTTTCTTTCAAGAACCATGATACAAGCCTATAACCGTTCTAAAAGATACCCTCTCTTGGCACCCAAATCTTTCCTTTAGCACATGGCAAAAGTATAAGTTTGGGGGGAGAAACGAGGATTGCAACAAATTGGTAAAAAGGCACAAAAGTGAAGAAAAGGAAAGGCAATGAAAAAGAAAGAAAAGCAAAAAAGGCAAAGAGAAAGTTCAATGTGAAAAAGAATGAAAAGGGATCCAAAGAAGCAAAGAAAGAAAGGTGTGGAATGTTGAAAAAGGAGAAAAGGTTTGAAATGCATAAGAAAGAGTGACAATGTGTCTCTCTAACCCCTTAGAATGAAATGAAATGACTCAAAGAGTCAAGTAAATTGTGTCAAATGAATAAAAAGAAGTGCTTAAAGGAAGATGGAACCCACTTGAACAAAAACTTGTCCTACCCTAAACCAAAAGCCTTCACAGTGACTCCACAAAAGCCCTATATGATCTTGAGTCGAATGAAGCTTACATTAGTGGATACTTACATAAGGGGCAAGCATATGGTACTTAGAGCCGTACTTGTGACCTTTCCTTGAGAGAGATGAGAGAATTCCCAATAACCTCGTTTTGTGTGCCAATATTCTAAAGGTGAGGTTTGCTTAGGGAGAGTTGAGGATGTGTGAGTTTGGGTTCCACAATGACCAAAGTAATTGAAAGAGTTCTTTGATGTATTGAGTCAACTCTGGATGCTCTTGTGTCGCACTTGATCCATGGTTTTTCAAAGGTTAAATATTGTTAATGACTCATGTGTGTCGAGGGCAATTGTTAGTCCCAATTGATGCTAGTTGAGGTTGCTTTAGGAAAGCTAAAAATTTCTTGGATTTTTCCTTAAAGGGTGGGTCTTATTTTGTTTGCTTGAGGACAAGCAAAAGCTTAAGTTTGGGGGAGTTGATAAGTAGGGATTTTGACGTGTTTCATGCTCCTTCTTGCTTACGCTTTGGTTATAAATTCTTACAAAATAGTCCCAAAAGGCTCATAATTTGTGCTTGATTGCAGGTTTGATCAACAAAGTGACGAGATGTCAAAGATCGGCTCAAAAGGAGTGAAACCTGCACAAGTACCAAAGACAAGACAACTCAGGACAAACAGGCCTAGTGCGGCCGCACTACACTTTGTGCGGTCCGCACTAGGGAGATTTAGAGACCTAGATTTTAAGGCATCAAAGCAGTGCGGCCGTAGTAGATATTGTGCGGCCCGCACTAAAGACACCGCGGCCGCACTACCATTTTATGCGGTTCACGGAAGCAAACTTCAAAGAGATGTCAAGTGCCAAGGTTCAAGCCTGTGCGGTCCGCGGTCCATTCTGTGCGGTCCGCGGAGCCTGGGTTCAGATAGTTGATTTTCCAGAGTCAAGAGCCTAGTGCGGCCGCACACCATTTTGTGCGGTCCGCACTGACCCCGCAGGGGAATTTTTGTCCAGTTTTTCCAGCTTAGTATAAATAGAACATTTTTCCATTTTTAGGGCATCAGCTATTATCATATATTACAAGACGGTAGCTGAGCTCGTGAGACGATATTTCTTAGCCATTGTTGGCATCTTTACGTAGTTTTCATCATTGAAACTTTGTATTTACTTTAGTAATTAATTAACATGTCTTTCTCTTCATCTATTTCTCTGATTTTATCTTCAAGCATGAGAAAAAGTTATGACTAGTTCTTCTGAGATGCTGATGTGTCACTTATGTTCTTCTTGGTAATGCCATTAAATTTATTTGCTCATACATTGGTGGCATTTGCATCTTAGCACATATTTTCATCTTTCTGCTTCTCTGGAGCTGAAATAGAGTGCAATAGTGAAGTATGTAAGTCAGGTCTAAACCTTGTATTTCTCTCATAGTTATGTTGTACTCAGCTCATGTATATCTGCAATCTGATCTTAGATTGATGATATCCTTATTTCAAGAATGTGATGTACTTGTTTCATGTTTGCACCTCTCACTATAAACAGATATGCAACTCAGGCTCTGATATCTATTAAGCTATTCGCAAAAGCTTCTCAATAACCTTTGTCAATCTGCATTTAAAAAGTAACGCTTCCTATATCAGTATCATGAAGTCATACACATTATACTCATTGTGAGGGACCGTGGAAGCAGCCACTAATGCTTGCATTGAGGTAGGCTGTCTACATCACACTCCTTGGGGTGCGGCCCTTCCTCGGACCCTGCATGAATGCGGGATGTCTTGTGCAGCGAGCTGCCCTTTTTTTTACACTCACTGTTTTGGTTGTAATTGCCACTATTATATATTGTTCACATTTTCACATTCATCTCATCAAATCCAAATCCTACAAATTAAAGTTTTGCTCAGTGAGAATGTAAAATGAAGTGTCCGCCATGAAGTAAAGTGGAAGTTGGCGTTTTTTGCGCTATTGAATTATGCAGAAGAATTTATGATCGAGAGAAATTGATGGAAAGACAGATGTGCTTAAGAACTAGCAACTCACTTAAAGACAAGCACAATTCTTTCTGTTTGGATCTTAACTTGTGTATCTAGCACAGTTCTAATTGGTAATGGAGTTTACATGTAATGGACTAATGGTATGTGTTTTATGTTACTGCAGTGGTTGATGGGCTTCTTGAGCTTTTGGCACAGAGGAGAAGTACGAATGACAAGAATACGCGTTCTTCCTTGGCATGTATTCCTCGGCCTTTATACATATGGCTTAGCAGTGGCAACGGCAGAAACAGGACTTCTCGAAAAGTTAACCTTCTTACAAACAAAAGGAGCTGTGCAGAAACGTTGCACAGAGTCGATGATCGTAAATGGTATGGGACTCGGTTTAGCTCTCCTCAGTGGCATGGTAATATATGCTGCTGTTTTGCCAAAGCATCAGACACCATATTCTAAGACTATTTACTCTAGTAATAAGCTACATTCTTAGTTTTGCACATTGCTGCATACTGAGAATTCTCATGTAAATATTTCTTTTTTTATCGGTTGTTTTTGTAAATGAAGAAAGTTCGTAAGTTCCTTTTTTTCCCTATCTTTTTGCAATTTGGCAAGCCAGAATCTGCAGAGAGTAATAGGTATTTCACAATCAGATCTACCTATACGTACAGTAACGATATTAATTATGAAGGCTTGCTGGGTAATCGACTTGGTTCTTCTTTAGTGTGCTTGGCACTGTCTGGGGAAAATTTCATAGGTTATTACTCTGAAGTATCTAAACTAAATTTTATAACTAGCCAAAAAATAGAGATTCTAATTATATCAAACTAGTATTAGTACCCGCGCGATGCGCGGACACAAATCATGTCGGATTGTGATTTAGATTATTTGAATTATGTATAAATAACTTTAAATTATAAACCTTCCAAATAAAATTTATAGATAATCATTAGATATTAATTAAGAAGCAAGACATGAAATCATTTCGCAAATCTCATAGTGGATAACCTGTTTTCTTTTTCTATATTTATATAATCCAATAGGTTAATTTTAGTACTTGAATTTCGTTTCGTAATCAATATTAAAAATTACTAACTATGTCATGTGGTAATTTGTCTCGTTTGAACATATTAAATTATATTATTTTAATAAAATTCTCAGTATTAGTTTATTTTTTATCTCAAGCTTAAATAAGTCTTATTCTTTTAAATTTTACACAATTTTTTTCTTTACTTATAATTATTATATTATTTATTATTTAACATTATTATACTTTCATATGATTTTATCGGCTTACTAATTGACTTAATATTTTGCTTATTATCCTTTTAATAATTATTGATAAATATTATTTTTTTATTCTTGAAATTTAATATATTTTACGCTTTTATCCTCTTACTTGAAACTATTTTACTATTTAAATCTATAAATAATATTTTTGAATATTATTCAATTATTTACTTTATTTTATTTTTAATTAATTTAAAGTATAAATATTCTCAT
>NW_017674687.1:0-1038 GCF_001879085.1 Nicotiana attenuata | reverse complement strand
AGAATACCTACCATAACTGAATTATACACAAAATTTAATTAAAGATACCTATAATAATGTATATTGTTCACAAATAAGGTTAGATACAAAACTTGTACAAAATAAAGAATTATTATTTCAACTCAAAATTAGTGTGTAAGATTTTCAACAAAATTTTAATTGATTCTTGCTCAAAAAAGGATACCTACCATAACTGAATTATACATAAATTTAATTAAAGAACCTATAGAAAATCTTGGACTACTACTTTCATTAAATATGTTTCCATCTATAACTCAAATTTTTAATGTTGTCTTAAAATTGCCAAGTGGCTTCATTTTAGCTTGCCACTTGGCTTAACCACATGCTTCACTACTCTCCTTTTAATATAATATAGATATAGATTATCAACTAATTGAAACAAACTAGTCTGATGTTTTTGGTTTAACTAGTCTTAGGGTACGCGCTTTGCGCGTCTATCCTATCAATGAATATATAATTTTAAAAGATTACATAGCTATTATTAAATTAATGTGTTCGAGTTATTGAAAAAAAATAAAGAAAAAGATATAAATTCCTAAAAGTAATGAATATTGATCCAATTTAGCTAGTTCACTAAATAAAGAATCCGCCTCACAAAAGTTCTTATATGACTTATTGTGATTTCATAGAGTTTATGTGAAAACTTTTTTATGAAAATTATTGTTATTTTTGTTACTTAATTTTTTTTGGCCAACTATTACTTAATATTGAAAACAAGTAACAAATTAAATTAATACTATAATATATAATTAATTTTTTTTATTTTCTTATTTCTTTCACAGCCAATACTCTTCATGCGAAAATAAATTTACGAACCTAAAGAGTTTTATAAACTTGAAAAAATAATTTTACTCACATGATGATCTCGAAAAAGAATTGAGTTGAATTCTTTTGCTAATTATTTATTTTCAATATTAAAAATAATTTATTTATTTTTGTGTTGGGGATATAAAAAATATAGATATTTTTGAACGCCTTCCTACTCAAACAACATTTTCTTTTCATCGATTTTTGTAT
>NW_017674686.1:12746-88596 GCF_001879085.1 Nicotiana attenuata | reverse complement strand
CCCACAGGACCCCATCCGAACATACCAACGAGTCCCAAAATATAAAATGGACCTAATCGAGGTCTCAAATCACGAAAAATAACATCAAAACCACGAATCACCGATCAAGATCGAACTCTTAAGTTCAAAAACATCAAACTTCAACCAAGCGTCCGGTTCAAGCCTAAACAATCTGGAATGAACCAAAATTTTACACAAAAATTCCAAATGACATAAGAACCTATTTTAAATACTAGAACAATATTCCAAACCCGATAACATCGAAGTCAACTCCCGATCAAACCTATGAACTTTCTAAACCTTCAAATTTCCAATTTTCGCCAATTATAGCCAAAACCCTCTAGAAATATCCAAATGCAAATCTGGACATACTCCCAAGTCCAAAATTGCCATCAGGGCCTAACGAAACTATAAAAACTCATATCCGAGGTCAAATTTATAAAGTCAACTGTTCCAACTTAAAGCTTCAACAATGATAAGCATTCTTCCATATCAACCTGAATCATTCAAAAACCAAAACCGACGATACATGCAAGACATAATACACCATATGAAGCTACTCATGACCTCAAACTATCAAACTAAATGCAAATTCTTAAAACGACCGATCGAATCGCTACAATGTGGGAGTGACCCCTATGAAGAACAAGATATGGGAAGCTAGGCTGAGGTGATACGAGCACGTGAAGAGGAGGTGCACAGATGCCCTAGTGAGGAGGTGCGAGAGGTTGGCCATGGTGGGGCTGAGAAGAGGTATAGGTAGGCATAAAAAGTATAGGGGAGAGGTGATTAGGATGGATATGCCGCAGCTCCGACTTATTGAGGACATGACCCTTGATAGGAGAGTTTGAGGTTGGAGATTAGGGTAGAAGATTAGTCTATAGGCGGGCGTTTCTCCTTTTCATACCGGTTGGATTAGCATTAGTCACTTTTATCTTGTCAATAGATAACAAATATAAAAATGGTGCCA
This sequence comes from Nicotiana attenuata, assembly GCF_001879085.1. Lineage (NCBI taxonomy): Eukaryota > Viridiplantae > Streptophyta > Magnoliopsida > Solanales > Solanaceae > Nicotiana > Nicotiana attenuata. The sequence goes on along the minus strand of NW_017674686.1, from coordinate 87,626 downwards.
AGATTAGCTAACAAAGCAAGCCCTTGCAAATTCTAACTAGAGAACGTTGTCATATGCCCAGAAATTAAAACTTGAAATGCCCTAATTTACGGTAGAAAGAGCTCAAGGGTCATGAACAACACATATGAAAAAAGTACAACCATATCCACAAGAAAACAACACGTCTCCAATTAAATGCATAAATTTAAGCAATCAACCCAAAAAATATACTTAAGACTAACTACATAGCAGCCGAGCCAACAAATCTTATCCACTATCCACCCAATTTCTAGACAAATCCCAGTCTTGTTGTTGTAAAGGGATGGTAGTAGCATCGCGAAAGGGGTAGAGAAGATGGAAAAGATTAAAAGGAGTCGTGGGATTTGGAAAAGTGATTTATATGTAGAAGAGATGAAATTGCCGGTCGAAATTGCTCCATAAGAGGCTAGATGAATTTGGGAAAGGGAAGATAGGGTTTTACGGGGAGGTTTATGGGAAATGAGATTCTAGGGTATGTTGGGGGTGGGCGTGGGGTGGGATATGGGCTTATGGATTTATGGAGAGAAAATTTTGGTTTGAGTTGACCACTTAGAGTTTCTTTGTTATTTGGTTACTTATATTTTTTTTTTCCTTTTTAATTATTAAAAATAAGAAAAATATGGGTTGAGTATGATTTCATTTATATGTTTATTTGATGAGTTAATGCAGCTTCACCTCCTACAAATTGAAGAATGTAACAAATATCGTACATTCATCTATAAATTTTTGTATTTATTTTTACATTATATAAATCCTAATATATTTATTTTTTTAATATCAAACATTCAAGAGAGTAATTGTATATTCAGACAGCTTAATATTTATAACTTATAATGTGAATTCTAATTAATTAGTAGTGTTTTTTTCTTGTAGTGCTTTAATAGTTGGGATTATTAAAAAGTCACCATAAAAGCATTACCTTTCGTGGCGAGTAAGTCGTCACAAAAACTCTTGTATTTTTTTATAACAAATATGCCACTAGGCATATTGCCTAGTGGCTAAGTTATATATATATAAAATTAATCCCAAATAGGGTCCATATCTTACAAATTATTCAACTACTACCAATTGATCTAACCTCCTATAAGGAATAAATATGGAGACAATCAAACTAGCTATTACATAAGCATCCGGCGAATAATTCAATAGGAATATGGTGTATGTAACTACAAGACAAGTGAAAACATCCCACAGTAGCACCTATAAATCTCTCACTAGGGCCAGGTTTTGCGTTCCAAAGGACAAGACAAATGTGAAACTCTAACGGCTACACCACTCCTTAGAAGCCGGCCAAAAGACTCTGCCCATATATGTGCAGTATGTAGCCTTTGCTAATGAGATCGCGCGATCTCGAACTAACCTCACTTAAATTTGGTAATGTGCAGTCACAAACCTCACCTCCAGCATGTTATGAATTAGCCAATGCTTGTACCAATACGTAGTAATCCTGCTATCTTGAATGCCTCTTGCATTAATGCATGTGTGAAGACGTAGAAGTACCAGTATGTGACTTTGTGTACTTATATATGCAATAGAAGGTCTCATGTCTATTGTAATTTCTTCGTATACTGTAGAGCCACCACCAGAGTGAGCATGTAACCATGCTAATGCCACTGTTAGGCAACTCAACAACATAAAAAGCCTAGTGAAGATAGCCAAGGCAGGCAGTGTTATAGTATCAACTAACATCAATCTCGTTCTCTTCTTTTTACTATCCTAACCCTAAAGTTAGGCAATTGAGCCTTCTCAATGTTAAGTAGTCTCCTTCCTGCACTTGGCAGTTCAGAGAAAGTAAAACTCAATTGTACCTGCATAAGAAAATACAAGGTTAGGTAAAAAATCTGCCACTGTACTGCCTTCTCTCAGAACATGCTGGAATAGCACATTGAAGTGCTCCTTCATCCCTTGTATCCTCCTAAACTCAGCTATAATACATCATGATGGATCCCATTCCCCTTCAATAATCTTCTTCATCCCCAAATAATCTGTTTTCAATATGAGAGGGTGTAGGTCGTGGGCCACACAGTAAGATAAGCCTTCTTCAATGGCCTTAGCCTCAGCAACAATATTTGTTGTGTCCTCCAGTAGTTTTGCTCTTGCATATACCAGGTCACCTACATCATCCCTCACACAGAATCATATAGAACTAGGTCCTCAATTTCCCCTCGAAGCTCCATCAGTATTGCACTTATACCATCCACTATGAGGCAGCTGACAAGTCACCCTTCTTGTCTGTAAAACTGGCTTGTATCCCTCAAAATATTTTATCATGTCTAGCCAAAGATATGGGATACTAGTGAGCCACTTGTATCTTGTTTTTTCTAAGAAGTATATAGTCTTGTTTACAATAAAACTCTTGTGTTATTATTAAAAAAAATTAGTTAATATTTGTGGCGACTTATGTAAAGTCGCCACCAAAATAATCACCTTGGTTTTGCAATTATTTTTTGTCGCCACAAAAAGTTTTGCTTTTGTTGCGATTTTATGGGTTGCCACTACAAATATCATGGTCTCTGGTGACTTTAACAAGTTGAAACGAAAACCCTTACTTATTGTGGAAACTACAAAGGTCGCCACGAGTTGTCGCCACTAAAAACTCTATTTCTTGTAGTGTTTCGTTGTTGTTTCAATTGTTATTTCTTTTCCTTTTTTCTTTCTTTGAGTCGGGGTCTATATAAAGCAGCCTTTCTATCTTTTTTAGGTAGGGGTAATGTTTGCTTACACTCTATCCCCCCAGATCTCACTATGTGAGATTACACTAGATTTGTTGTTGGTGTGGTAAATAAGAAAAAGAGTTTTCAACAACACAATTTTGTGGCGGAAATAAGCTGCCACTATTTATTATTTAAAAATTAATATCATATTATAGCGATTATAAAACCAATATAACTTTTCTTTTTTTAAAAAAAGAAATTAACCCATATCGTGGGGGTTTATAAAGCCCCACAATATATTTTTGGAACCATTGTGATATATTGAAGGGGTTTATAAAGCCCTGCAGTAATTTTTTTCTGACAAGTTCAACTCATATCGCGGGGTTTCAAAAGCCCTCACAAATTTAAAATTCATTTGTGGCGGTTATCGTGGAGGTTTTAAGAAATCACCACAATAATGTTGTCACAATCCAATTCCCGCTATAGGTCGTGATGGCCCAACGTCGCAGTTAGGCAAGCCAACAATGAACTATCAATTCAATTATTCAAATTATTATTTTTGAAATCATAAGTTTTATTAAGTGAAGAATGCAATGCATTTAAAAATCATGATACTTAAAATATTAGTAAGATATAAAATAAAAGATAACGATATCAAATTGAACCATAAACAACTAGGATATCCCAAAATCCGGCGTCATAAGTGCATGAACTTCTACTAAAAAAAGCCATAATAATAATACAACATCTGTTTGGAATATAACATAGACAGGATAAAGTAAATAAATAAGATGGATACTTTGTGGGCTACGACACGTAGCATGAAATGTAGCTCACCATAAAGTCTCCTCAGTAGTTGCGCTTACGCACCAAGATGACCATCAAATGAACCTGTCAGATCATGCACATTTAGTGCAGATGTATAGCATGAGTACGTAAATCAACGCGTACCCAGTAAGTATCTAGCCTAACCCTGGAGAAGTAGTGACGAGGGGTCGACATCGATACTTACTAGTAGTCCAATAAATAAAATGCAGGAATCATAAATAGGCATGAAATACAACATGATCAATAGAATAAAGAACAGTAGATAACAAAAATCCATTATCAGTTAAAATGTCCCCAAGGGCCACATGCTATCTCAACAAATAGGAACCCTCAATTAGATATTCGATCTCAGGTCCTATAGAAAATATTACGTAATTCCCAAGTTTAATTAAGAGGGTAATCTCGTGGGTATTCGGACTCTTAGCGATTTAATGCACGAATTATGCCGAGGTCGTTCGGCCCGATCCATATAGTCATGTACATACACTGTCGAGGTCGTACGGACCGATTCATGGATGCATCTTATACAAATTCATATAATGTTGAGGCGTTCGGCCCGATCCACCGAAAAGGAAGAAACATAACAAATTGCTAGTCAGGTAATTACAACATAGGTACAGGAGCATAAAGTAAACATGACTTTTACCGTTTATATAATAACTCGCCAAACAACTCAAGGTGATAAATCTCGGTCTAATATATTAACAAATTGATTTCAATTATAAATTCACTTAATTAAGCTAGCAAGATGAGTTCAAATAATTCAAATATTACATGAGAAAGTCCAAAGTCTACCCGGTCATAAATATGCTTTTAACTACGTACGGACTCTTTTCACCTCGTGCGTACGTAGCGCCCACAACTAGCAGCACATAAAAATCTTAATACCTACGGGGTGGTTTCCCCTAACAAAGTTAGGCATGAGACTTACCTGGCTCCGAAATTCCAATAAGCGGCTCCAATGCCTCTCTAACTACTCAATTCAAAGCCAAACGATCCGAAACTAGTCAAACAACATGCAAACCAATAAAAATATACTCTAACACTCGTAATTAATTAAGTTATAATAATTTTCAACTCCGCTCGAAAAGTCAACAAAGTCAACCCTCAGCCCCCCGTGCCTGGATTCCGATTTTTTTTTGAAAATAAAAATTACCCATAATACCACAAACCCAAATATATCATTTAATCTTAATTCCATGTCCAATTTTTTGGTCAAAAATCGAAAAATACCAATTCTAGGTCTTCTACCAAAAATCTCACTTTTTTCGCTCAAATTCTTGAATGTAGCGTAAATTCGTGTATTTAACTCACATCATGCAGAAATCACTTACCTCATGATTGATGATGAAAGTGGCGCTTCAAAATTGCTTCAAAGTCAGCTCCCATGGAAGAAATGAAGTGAAAATGAGCCAAACCCCCGTTTTAAAATAACACTACCTAGCCTGACCTTCTTTGCGAATGCGGCCTTAGCCTCTGTTTACCCATAAAATGACACAGTTGAATTTATACGTGGTTTCTAAAAAAGTGAATTAATTCGATCCTGAAATAATAAAATAATTGAAGAAATATATAATAATTAGCCTTGATGTTAAGATGAAATAGCAGAAATAGTGATTCTGGGCGCAACAATAATAAGAACAAAAATCAAGAAGACAAAGTTGTATAGAGCTTAGTATAGATTATAGTATCAGTTTTGCCAGAAAATTTGTCTCCCTTACAATGATAACAGAGCTCACTATTTATAGCTACGTCTAGGGAACACAATCCTAGGATCGTGCCATTTTTTAATGTCAATTATGAGGTCCATTGATGGAGGTGTAACGATGAGCAGCAAAAAAGACAAAAGTATCAATAACTCATAGCAAGAGACTCCGAGAAGTTGCCGAAGATGACATCACTTTCACAGAGGATGATGCAGACGAATTGCTGCTACCGCACAACGATGCACTGGTAATTTCTATAAATGTGCTACATTATAAAATTAAACGTGTTTTAGTGGATATAGGAAGTTCGGCCAATATCATACAATGGAGAGTATTGGAGCAAGCTAAACTCACCAGAAGCATCATTTCGGCCACAAAACTCCTCGCCGGATTCAACCTCGTGAGCCTGACAACCCGAGGAGAGATTATGTTGCCCATGAACGTTGAAGAAGTGATGAAAACAATTCTTTTTGAAGTGGTAGACGGCGATTTGGGATATAATATTATTCTGGGAAGACCATGGTTACATGAGATGAGAGTTGTACCATCAACGTATCATCAGTTGCTGAAATTCCCAACGCTTGAATGAATTAGAAAGATAAGGAGCGACCAACAGGAGACAAGGGAGATGAATGTGATTTCGGTCTCCAGTAGCAAAGGGAAGGAACACGTGGCATAGCGACCACAGGAACCGGCGCCCGCTCCCGAATTAAATGAAGATAGCCCGGGGGCTGAAGCGTCGGAGTCCTATCAGGTGCCAAGGTATTTCCAAATACCAGAAGAAACTTATGCAACAAAATCTACAACGGAAGAACTCGAGCAAGTTGCATTATTCGAAGAATTCTTAGAAAGGTAATTCCACTTGGGTACAGGACTGTATCCCGAGCTCAGGTCTTACTTTATTAAATTTCTTAAAACTAATGCCGATTGATTTGCATGGTCGTATGCGGATATGACAGGTATCCTAACAGAGGTAGCCGTACACAAGTTAAGCTAGGATCCCAACATACCTCCGTTAAGAAAAAAGAAGCGCTCTATTGCTGAGGCCATAAATAAATTCGCCAAAGATGAGGTAACTCGCTTACTTGATATGGGTTCGATTCGAGAAGTAAAGTATCATGATTGGCTAGCTAATGTAATCTAGTTCCTAAGAAGAACAATAAATTGCACATGTGCGTAGATTATAAGAACTTGAATAAGGCGTCCACAAAAAATGTGTTCCCAATGCCAAAAATCGATCAAATGATCGATGCAACGGCCGGACACGAGTTAATGTGTTTCCTCGATGCTTATTCCAGGTACAAACAAATTAAGATGAACCCAGAGGATCAGGAAAAGACTTCGTTCATAACGAATTTCGGCACATATTGCTACAATGTGATGCCCTTTGGGTTAAAGAAACCCGAAGCCACTTATCAGCGGCTTGTAAACAAAATGTTTGAGAAACAAATAGGGGAAACTATGGAAGTTTATATAGACTATATGCTCGTTAAGTCTTTGGATGCAGGTGATCACCTTAAGCATCTGCAAGAGACTTATAACATCCTAAGGAAGCATAACATGAAGCTTAACCCCGAGATGCGCATTCGGGGTCAGCTCGGGCAAGTTCCTAGGATTTATGGTATCACAAATGGGGATTGAGGTAAATCCCGATAAGATCAAAGCCATCAAAGACATCTCGGACCAGCTGTCAAGCATGAAAGAAATCTAAAGGCTCAAGGGGAGATTGGCAGCTTTGAGCAAGTTTATTTCCCGATCGTCGGAAAAATGTCACTATTTCTTCGCACTGCTCAAAAAGAAAAATAACTACGAATGGACTCCGGTGTGTCAGCAGGCTTTGAGAAATTTGAAAAGATACTTGTCAAGTCCTCTGTTACTTTCGAAACCAAAGGAAGGTGAAACACTGCTGGTCTACCTCGCAGTCTCGGAAGTAGTAGTAAGTGCAGTTTTAGTCCGTGAGGACGAAGGTACAAAATCTCCCATTTATTATGTTAGTAAAATTTTAATGGGAGCAGAAACTCGCTACCCAGCTGGAATTAGCTCTCGTAGTCACCCGTCGGAAGTTGAGGCCCTACTTTCAATGTCATCCAATAGCTGTAGTGACCATATTTCCCCTCCGGAACATCCTTCACAAACCCGAACTCTCGGGTAGGTCGGCCAAATGGGCCGTCGAAATGAGTGAGTTCGACATAAATATAAACCAAGGACTGCGATTAAGTCGTAAGTCTTGGCTGACTTTATGGTCGATTTCAGTTTTGGATTAATGCCCCTAGCAACCAAAGAGGCAGTAATGGTGTCGGAATCGACATCAGGAATTTGGACCTTATTTACGGACGGAACCTCCAACATAAAAGCGTCTGGGCTTGGCATAGTATTAACCACGCCTTCGGGGGAAACCCTAAGACAAGCCATCAGAACGGTTCCTTTAAATAACAATGAAGTAGAGTATGAGGCTTTGATTGCAGGACTCGAACTGGCCCGGAGACTAGATTCCTAGGTCATAGAAATTAAATATGACTAACAGCTGGTGGTAAATCAGGTTTAAGGGATCTTCGAAACCAAAGAGGAGCGCATGCAACAATATGTGATAAAAGTTCAGGCTCTACTAGCTCGATTTCGGGAGTGGTCAATACTCATATCCCAAGGGAAGAAATTGCAGAAGAAGAAGCACAAGCTAACCTCGGTCATCAACGAAAATGAAGGGATCAGAGTCCGAAACGGTAGTACAACTGATGCACTCAGTTCTAGATGCAGATAGCTACTATGAGGTAAATACGACTAATTTGGTCTGGGACTGGAGGAACGACATCATCGATTATCTCGAGCACGGGAAGCTTCCTGAAGACTCCAAGGTGTCACAGTCATTGCACGCCAAAGCAGCACGATATAGCTTCAAAGGAGGCCAACTGTACAGAAACTCTTTCCAAGGACCGATGGCCCGATGCTTGGGGACATCCGAAGCTAATTATGTTATTCGAGAAGTCCACGAAGGGATATGCGTAAACCATTCGGGCGCAAATTTCTAAGTACTAAAACTGGTGAGAATATGATATTATTTGCCCCGAATGGAACAAGACGCGGAAGCCTTTGTACAAAAATGCGATAAGTGCCAACGCTACGCACCGCTGGTATATCAACCAGTAGGTTCACTGCATTCGGTTCTATCTTCGTGGCCGTTCATAAAATAGGTGTGACGACCCAACCCGTCGTCACGTGTGTTACTGCCCCGTTTCCCACATTTTCTGCTTCTTTATGCTTCATTATCAGTGTTGGGTGTGAACTAGTTGATTTCTATTGATTTTAGTAGGAAATGAGACACTTAGTCTTTTTAAGGAAGGTCTGTTTTGGAGAAAGTCAACCGGACGTTGACTTATGTGTTAGAGGGTTCGGATATGAATTCCGATGACTCGGTTAGCTTCAGGGGATGATTTGTGACTTAGGAGGGTGATCGGAAGTAATTTTGGAGGTCCGGTGTAGAATTAGGCTTGAATTGGCAAAGTTAGAATTTTGGCAAATTCCGGTTGATTGGTGAGATTTTGATCTGAGGGTCGGAATGGAATTCCGAGAGTTGCAGTAGCTCCGTTAGGTGATTTGGGATGTGTGTGCAAAATTTCAGGTCATTCGGAGGTGTTTTAGTTGGGTTTTTGATCGAATGCGTGTGTCGGATGTTTTGGAAGAACTTAGGCTTGAACTCGATGAGAAATGATGGTTTTAGTGTTGTTTGAGGTGTTTTTATGATTGAAACAAGTTTGAATGATGTTATAGGAGGTGTTGGTGCTTTTGGCTGAGGTCCCGGGGGCCTCGGGGTGATTTCGGATGGTCAACGGGAAGTTTTGGTTTGAGAACTTAAGAAAATTGTAGCTGCTTCTGGTATTTTTGCTTCTGCGGAAATTGGACCGCAGAAGCTGTACCGCAAAAGCGAGGTGTCAGCCGCAGAAGCGGCAGGGATCGCAAAAGTGGATTGGCTGACCGCATCTGCGGAGTCACAGATGCGACAAAGCAACCGCAGATGCGGAGTTTGGTGATCTTAAAGGAATCCGCTAATGCGGAGCTCGATCCGCAGAAGCGGTGGCCGCAGGAGCAGATTGGTGATCGCAGAAGTGGTTTATACCGTAGAAGCGACACTTAACCGCAAAAGCGGAAGTCGCATATGCGGCTAAGGAGCCACATATGCGGAAATAACTGATCGGTGGTGTTTTATTTCTCCTTCGTAAAATTTCAAAGGGTTTCATAATTTTCACTTCGGACTTGGAGAATTTGGGCGAATTGGCAGAGAGAAATCAAGGGACTTCATTGAGATAAGGATTTCTGAGTCTAAAACACGATTTTATGGTGCAAATACATGAATTAAGATTGAAAAATTAAGGAATCAAGGGTCAAAACTGGTGATTAGGGCTTGAAACATAAGAGAGTTAAAATGGGGATTTGAGGGGTCATTTAGACTCCGATTTTGGTGTTCTTTATATGTATAGACTCGTGGCGAGACAAGGAATCCGTTGATGATAAATTTTCTGATTTTCGAGAAGTGGGCCCGGAGCTCGGGTTTAACTAATTTTGAGATTTTAGCTATTTTTTTATTATTATCGATTGGGTATTGTCCTATTAGCATATTGTGATGTATTTGTTGTGGTTTTGATCAGATTCGGTACACGAGGAAGTCAATTCGAAAGGCAAGGGCATAGCGAGCTAGCACTTTGGCCGGCTTGAGGTGAGTAATAGATGTAAATGCTGTTCTGAGGGTTTGAAACCCCGTATTTGCACATCGTAGTGCTATATTGAGGTGACTTGCACGCCGGATAGCGAGCGTGAGGTAGAGCATCGATGGGGATTGTGACCTGGTCCGTCCCGGTAGATGAATATACTGCGTATTTGCCTGAAATTCACTTATTATCATTTTAATTGAGCTGATTGCTATATGTGGGCTTCGTGCCAATTGATTGGATCCTTCAGGGATTGTTATTACTGGTTTCTTACCATTTTTACATATCATTGAACTCAGTCCTGGTATTTAATACTGTTTTGCAAACTCAGCCACTTTTTCTTAAATTTGAAACTTAATTAATATTTTTATTGAAGTTTGGGCTGAATATTTCTGTATGATTGTGCCCGAAGGGCTTATGTGATTTTGGACTGAGCATGGGATCGGGCTGCACGCCGCACGGTATGAAATTGATATTATATGAGGTCGAGGGCCTAGTTGATGCCACGATATGGCTTATTATTGCACTTGGGCAGTAAGGGGCACCTCCCGGAGTCTGCACACCCCTAGTAAGCGCCGTCGACGATAAATAAATGGAGCGGGCCGCACGCCGCAGCGGGTACTGGAGAGTACCGGTCTATGTGTTGCATTGCGTATTATTAATTGTCATTTATTTACTTATATGCTGTGATATTTCTATAATTGTTTTCACTGTTTTACTGGGTTTTATGTTACTGGGTTCAAGTTGCTGTATTTGTAGAATTTCTTTGTGCCTATTCAGGATTTCTTATTCTCAGTCTTTATTTATGTTTATTACTCACTGGGTCGGAGTACTCACATTACTCCTTGCACCTTGCGTGCAGATCCAGGTACTACTGAGGCTGAGTGAGGACTTCTCTGCTTAGCAGCTTATCCGGGAGTATCAAGGTAGCTGCACTTGACGTCCGCAATCCTGATCTTCCTTCTATCTTATTGCTTTATTTCCGCATTTCTTTAGAACGATATGTAGTAGGTTGATACTTATGTATTAGAGGCTCAGCCTTGTGACACCGGATTCTTTGGGCTGTTTAGTAGTATTGTTATTTGGGATTCCGCATGTTTTAACTCCATTTCAGATTTCCAGCATTATGACTTAGTAATTTATCCGTGTTAATCAAATCATGAACTGTATAAAAAATGGCTAAGGTTGTTAAATTGGTCGTGCTTGCCTAGCAGTGTGTTGGGCGCCATCACGACCGCGGTTGGGGTCGTGACAAACTGGTATCAGAGCCTAGGTTACTTGGTCTCGCGAGTCATGATCCGGTTTAGTAGAGTCTCGTGGATCCGTACGGAGACGTCTGTACTTATCCTCGGGAGGCTGCAGAACCTTTAGGAAAACTTCACGTTCTTGAAATTCTTGTCGTGCGGCTTTGTTGAACTGAGAACTAAACTTCTATTATTCTATTCTCTCACAGATGGTGAGGAAACGAGCTACCGGACGTGGTGGATGACCACCAGTACCACCCACTAAAGCCACCAGAGGTCGTGGACGCGGTCGTGGTCGTGGCAGAGGCAGAGCAGCCGGGGCAGTACCTGCCGATCCACTAGTTGCCCCAGCTCAGGATCAAGCTCCAGCTGTGGACACTCCAGCAGCACCTGTTCAGGCACCAGCTGTGCCTATCGTGATTCCGGGTCTTCAGGAGGCCTTGGCACAGATCCTATCAGTTTGTGCCGGCTTGGCTCAGGCAGTTGCAGCCACAACAGCAGCAGCAACAGCTACTTCACAGGCTGGGGGAGGCAATCAGACCCCCGCTGCTCGCACACCTGAGCAGGTGGTGCAGGGACTACAGACACCAGAGGCACCTCCAACTCAGCAGGTTGCACCAGCTCAGGGCTTCGTGGTTCCAGCTATGCCAGACGATGAGCAGTGTCGTCTCGAGAGGTTTGGTAGGCTCCAGCCTCCGACATTCAATGGTGCTGACGGCGAGGATGCCCAGGGTTTTCTTGACAGGTGTCAGCGTATGCTCCGTATGGCGGGGATTCTTGAGTCGAGTGGTGTGGCATTTACCACCTTTTAGTTTACCGGGGCTGCTCTTACTTGGTGGGAGGACTTTGAGAGGCGTAGGCATGTCGGTGCAGCACCCCTTTCTTGGCAGCAGTTCTCCGCTCTTTTCCTGGAGAAGTATGTACCTCAGTCCCGCAGAGAGGAGCTGCGTAGGCAGTTTGAGTGGTTGACGCAGGGGGATATGAACGTGACTTAGTACGATATGAGGTTTTCACAGTTGGCCCGCCATGCTATTTGGATGGTTCCGTCAGATCGTGAGAGGATCAGGAGATTTGTGGATGGCCTTAACTACCATCTCCGTGTTCTGATGACTAGAGAGAGAGTATTGGGTGCTACATCTGAGGAGGTGGTGGATATCGCTCTTGAGATCGAATCAGTTCGTCGTAGAGAGCGAGAGGAGGGGGAGGCCAAGAGGCCTCGTGGATCGGGCAGTTACAGCGGTGCTCCTTCGAGGGGCCAGTTCCAGCATGGTAGAGGTCGTTCTTTCAAGCCTACTCAGTCGGCCCGTCTAGAGTATCGTGGGGAATCTTCAGGACGTGGTCATTAGGGGCCCCAGCAGGGTCAATCTTCACTCAGTGCCCTCCCAGCTCAAAGTTCATCTCATGCCCCATCAGCTCAGGGTTCTTCTGCGCCGAGTGCATCTGCTAGTCACTCCGGTGCGAGGGGTTCCATTCAGTCCCCATCTCCAACACCGGGCAGTTTTTATGAGTGCGGGGAGTTTGGTCACCTGAGGAGGCAGTTCCCTCGACTTTGTGGCAGTCAGCATCAGCAGAGGGTTCAGCCCTCGACTTCTGCTCCAGTTACTTCGCCACCTGCCCAGCCAGCTAGGGGTGGAGATCAGGCAGCCAGGGGTCGTCCCAGGGGTGGAGGTCGATCAGGCGGTGGCCAGGCTCGTTTTTATGCTATGCCGGGTAGGACATATGCCATTGCCTTAGACGCTGTCATTACAGGTATTGTTTCAGTCTGCCACAGAGACGCCTCAGTATTATTTGATCCCGGTTCCACCAATTCTTATGTGTCTTCATATTTTGCTCGTTATTTGGGTATGCCCCGGGAGTCTCTTTCTTTACCTGTTCATGTGTCTACCCTGGTGGGCGATACTGTTGTTGTGGACCGTGTGTACCGATCATGTATTGTGATTATCGGGGGTCTGGAGACCCGAGTTGACCTATTGCTATTGAGCATGGTGGACTTCGATGTTATTCTGGGCATGGATTGGTTATCTCCGTGTCATGCTATTCTAGACTGTCATGCTAAGATAGCCACTTTGGCTATGCCGGGTGTACCGCGGATTGAGTGGCGTGGTGTGACTGATTATGTCCCTAGCAGAGTTATTTCCTTCCTGAAGGCCCAGCGTATGGTTGGGAAGGGTTGTCTTTCCTATTTGGCGTTTGTGAGGGATGTTGGAGCTGAAACTCCTAGCATTGATTCTGTTCCAATTGTGAGGGATTTTCCCAATGTATTTCCTGCAGACCTGTCGGGCATGCCACCAGACAGGGATATTGATTTTGGTACTGATCTGGTGCCCGGCACTCAGCCCATCTCTATTCTTCCATACCGTATGGCACCAGCGGAGTTGAAGGAATTGAAGGAGAAGCTTCAGGAACTCCTAGATAAGGGGTTCATTCGGCCTAGTGTGTCACCTTGGGGTGCGCCAGTTCTGTTTGTAAAGAAGAAGGATGGCACAATGAGAATGTGCATCGATTATAGGCAATTGAACAAGGTAACAATTAAGAACAAGTATCCCCTGCCTCGCATTGATGATTTGTTTGACCAGCTTCAGGGAGCGAGGGTGTTTTCCAAGATCGATCTTCGTTCGGGTTATCACCAGTTCAAGATCAGGGATTCAGATATTCATAAGACTGCTTTCAGGACTAGATATGGTCACTATGAGTTTCTTGTCATGTCTTTCGGGATGACCAATGCCCCAGCAGTGTTCATACATTTGATGAACAGTGTATTTCGGCCTTATCTGGATTCGTTTGTCATCGTGTTCATTGATGATATCCTGGTATACTCGTGTAGTCAGGAGGAGCACGCGGAGCATTTGCAAGTGGTATTGCAGAGATTAAGGGAGGAGAGGCTTTATGCAAAGTTCTCCAAGTGTGAGTTTTGGCTCAGCTCAGTGGCTTTCTTGGGACACGTGGTGTCCAGCGAGGGGATTCAGGTTGACCCGAAGAAGATAGAGGCGGTGCAGAGTTGGCCTAGACTGTCCTCAGCCATAGAGATTCGTAGCTTCCTTGGGTTGGCAGGCTATTATCGCCGGTTTGTTCAGGGTTTTTCCTCTATTGCATCGCCCTTGACCAAGTTGACTCAGAAGGGTGTTTCATTTGTATGGTCGGACGAGTGTGAGGAGAGCTTTCAGAAGCTCAAGACAGCTTTGACCACAGCTCCAGTGTTGGTTTTGCCATCAGCTTCAGGTTCATACACTGTGTATTGCGATGCTTCGCGAGTCAGGATTGGTTGTGTATTGATGCAGGAGGGTAGAGTTATTGCTTATGCTTCTCGTCAGTTGAAGCCCCATGAGCAGAACTACCCCGTTCATGATTTGGAGTTAGCTGCTATAGTTCATGCATTGAAGATTTGTAGGCATTACTTGTATGGCGTATCTTGTGAGGTATTCACCGATCATCGCAGTCTTCAGCATTTGTTCAAGCAAAAGGATCTTAATTTGAGGCAGCGGAGATGGCTAGAATTACTTAAGGATTATGATATCACCATTCTGTATCACCCGAGGAAGGCCAATGTAGTGGTCGATGCTTTGAGCCGAAAGGCGGTGAGTATGGGGAGCTTGGCATACATTCCAGTTGAGGAGAGGCCATTTGCGGTTGATGTTCAGGCCTTGGCCAATCAATTTGTGAGACTAGATATTTCAGAGCCTAGTTAGGTGTTGGCTTGTGTGGTTTCTCGGTCTTCCTTGTACGACCGCATTAGAGAGCGTCAGTATGATGATCCGCATTTGCTTGTCTTTAAGGACAGGGTTCAGCATGACGATGCCCGGGATGTGACCATTGGAGATGATGGTGTGTTGAGGATGCAGGGCCGGATTTGCATGCCCAATGTGGATGAGCTTCGGGAGTTGATATTGGAGGAGGCCCATAGCTCGCGGTATTCCATTCATCCGGGTGCCGCGAAGATGTATCAGGATCTTAGGCAGCACTATTGGTGGCGGAGGATGAAGAGAGATATTGTGGAGTATGTAGCCCGGTGTCTTAATTGTCAGCAGGTGAAATATGAGCATCAGAGACCGGGTGGCTTGCATCAGCAGATGGTTATTCCTGAGTGGAAGTGGGAGAGGATCACTATGGATTTTGTTACCGGACTCCCACGGACTTTGAAGAAATTTGATGCTATTTGGGTAATTGTAGACAGGCTGACCAAGTCCGCGCACTTCATTCCGGTTTGTACTACTTATTCTTCAGAGCGGCTGGCAGAGATTTATATTCGGGAGATTGTTCGGTTGCATGGTGTCCCAGTTTCCATCATATAAGATCGGGGCACTCAATTTACCTCTCAGTTTTGGCAGACGGTTCAGCGAGAGTTGGGTACTCAGGTGCAGTTGAGCACAGCCTTTCACCCTCAGACGGATGGGCAGTCCGAGCGCACCATTCAGATATTGGAGGATATGCTACGCGCATGTGTTATTGATTTTGGAGGGTCATGGGATCGGTTTCTACTGCTTGAAGAGTTTGCCTACAACAACAGCTATCAGTCCAGCATTCAGATGGCACCGTATGAGGCCTTGTATGGGAGACGGTGTAGATCTTCAATTGGTTGGTTCGAGCCCGGGGAGGCTAGATTGCTAGGGACAGATTTGGTTCAGGATGCATTGGAGAAGGTGAAGGTGATTCAGGAGAGACTCCGTATAGCGCAGTCGAGGCAGAAGAGTTATGCGGACAGGAAGGTCCGAGATGTATCCTATATGATTGGTGAGAAGGTCTTGCTGAAGGTTTCACCCACAAAGGGTGTTATGAGATTCGGAAAGAAAGGGAAATTGAGTCCGCGGTTCATTGGTCCTTTTGAGGTACTTAGGAGGATTGGGGAGGTGGCTTATGAGCTTGCCTTGCCACCTAGCTTGTCGAGCGTGCATCCATTTTTTCATGTTTCTATGCTCCGGAAGTATATTGGAGACCCGTCCCATGTCTTGGATTTCAGTACAGTTCAATTGGAGGGTGATTTGACTTATGACGTAGAGCCAGCAGCCATTTTGGATCGTCAGGTTCGGAAGTTGAGGTCAAAGGATGTTGCTTCGGTGAAGGTGCTGTGGAGAGGTCGGCCCGTGGAGGAGGCTACCTGGGAGACCGAGCGGGAGATGCGGAGCAGATATCCTCACCTGTTTGAGGCTTCAGGTATGTTTCTTGACCCGCTCGAGGACGAGCATTTGTTTAAGTCGGGGAGGATGTGACGACCCGACACATCGTCACGTGAGTTACCGCCCCGTTTTCCCCATTTTCTACTTCCTTATGCTTCATTATAAGAGTCTTGTGTGAACAAGTTGATTTGGATTGGTTTTAGAAGGAAATGAGACACTTAGTCTCTTTAAGGAAGGTTTGTTTTGGAAAAGTCAACCGGATGTTGACTTATGCGTTAGAGGGCTCGGAGGTGAATTCCGGTGATTCGATTAGCTTCGGAGGATGATTTGTGACTTAGGAGTGTGACCGGAATTGATTTTGGAGGTCCGGGGGTAGAATTAGGCTTGAATTGGCGAAGTTAGTATTTTGGCAAATTCCGGTTGATAGGTGAGATTTTGATCCGAGGGTCGAAATGGAATTCCGAGAGTTGATGTAGCTCCGTTAGGTGATTTGGGATGTGTGTGCAAAATTTCAGGCCATTTGGAGGTGATTTGGTTAGGTTTTTGATCGAATGCGTATTTCGGAAGTTTTTAAAGAACTTAGGCTTGAATTCGATGAGAAATGATGGTTTTAGTGTTGTTTGAGGTGTTTTTATGATTGGAACACGTTTGAATGATGTTATAGGAGGTGTGGGTGCTTTTGGTTGAGGTCCCGGGGGCCTCGGGGTGATTTCGGATGGTTAACGAGAAGTTTTGGTTTGTGAACTTAAGAAATTGCAGCTGTTTCTGGTATTTTCGCTTCTGCGGAAATGGGACCGTAGAAGCGGTACCGCAGAAGCGAGGGAAGAACCGCAGAAGCGGCAGGGACCGCAGGTGCAGAATTGGTGACCGCATCTGCGGAGTCGCAGATGCGACAGGAGGACCGCAGATGCGCTATTTGAGCTTTTTTGGGGGATCCGCAGATGTGAGATTTCGTCCGCAGAAGCGGAAGGCGCAGGAGCAGATGTTCAACCGCAGAAGCGGTGAATTGACCGCAAAAGCAGGAGCTGCAGATGCGGCTATGGAGCCGCAGATGCGGAAATGACTGAGCAGTGTTATTAAATTTCATCTTCGCGAATTTTTGAAGGGTTTCATATTTTCACTTCGGACTTGGAGAATTTGGGCGAGTTGGAAGAGAGAAATCAAGGGACTTCTTTGAGGTAAGGATTTCTGAGTCTAAAACGCAATTCTAAGGTGTTATTACATGAATTTAGACTGAAAAAGTAAGGAATTAAGGATTTTAGAATGGAGGTTAGGGCTTGAAACTTAAGAGAGTTAAGATGGGAATTTGAAGGGTCATTTGGACTCCGATTTTGGTAATCTTTATATGTATAGACTCGTGGAGAGATAAGGAGCCCGTTGATGTTAAATTTTCTGATTTTCGAGAAGTGGGCCCGGGGCTCGGGTTTTGCTAATTTCGAGATTTTTGCTATTTTTCGATTGTTTTCGATTGGGTATTGTTCCATTGGCATATTGTGACGTATTCGTTGTGGTTTTGATCAGATTCGACGCACGATGAGGTCGATTTGAGAGGCAAGGGCATAGCGAGCTAGGATTTTGGCCGGCTTGAGGTGAGTAATAGATGTAAATGATGTTCTGAGGGTTTGAAACCCCGTATTTGCACATCGTAGTGCTATATTGAGGTGACTTGCACGCCGGGTAGCGAGCGTGGGGTAGAGCACCGTTGGGGATTGTGACTTGGTCCGTCCCGGTAGATGAATATACTGCGTATTTGACTGAAATTCACTTATTATCATTTTAATTGAGCTGATTGCTATATTTGGGCTTCGTGCCAATTGATTGAATCCTTCAAGGATTGTTATTACTGGTTTCTTACCATTTTTTTACATATCATTGAACTCAGTCTTGGTATTTAATACTGTTTTTGCAAACTCAGCCACTTTTTCTTAAACTTGAAACTTAATTAATATTTTTAATGAAGTTTGGGCTGAATATTTCTATATGATTGTGCCCGAGGGGCTTATGTGATTTTGGACTGAGCATAGGATCGGGCTGCACGCCGCAGCGGTATGATATTGATATTGATATGAGGCCGAGGGCCTAGTTGATGCCACGAGATGGCTTATTATTGCGCTTGGGCCGTAAGGGGCCCCTCTCAGAGTCTGCACACCCCCAGTGAGCGCCGTCGACGATAAATAACTGGAGCGGGCTGCACGCCGCAGCGGGTACTGGAGAGTACCGGTTTTTGTGTTGCATTGCATATTTGATTGTCATTTACTTATTTACCTGTTGTGGTATTTCCATAAATGTTTTCATTGATTTACTGATTTTAGACTACTTGGTAAGTTGCTGTATTTATAGAATTACTTTGTGCCTACTCCGGATTTCTTATTCTCAGTCTTTATTTATGTTTATTACTCACTGGGTCGGAGTACTCACATTACTCCCTGCACCTTGCGTGCAGATCCAGGTACATCTGAGGCTGTGTGAGGATTTCTCTGCCTAGCAGCTTATCCGGGAATATCAAGGTAGTTGTATTTGACGTCCGCAGTCCTGATCTTCCTTCTATCTTATTGCTTTATTTCCGTATTTTCTAGAGAACGATATAGAGTAGGTTGATACCCATGTATTAGAGGCTCAGACTTGTGACACCGGATTCTTCGGGCTGTGTAGTAGTATTGATATTTGGGATTTCCGCATGTTTTAACTCTATTTCAGAATTTCATTATTATGACTTAGTAATTTATCCATGTTGATTAATTCATGAACTGTATAAAAATGGTTAAGATTATTAAATTTGTCGGGCTTGCCTAGCAGTGTGTTGGGCGCCATCACGACCGGGGTTGGGGTCGTGACAAGATCTTAAGCCAATTCTGACGTTTTGAAAGCAGCGGGAGGACGTTTAGATAAATAGCTTCGTTTTTTACTTTAATGGCGGCAATGGCAGCCATGCTTCAACATAATAGTCGATGGGGTAGTAGTAGTCGATATGTCAATTTCAATATCGACAAACTATGAGAAACTCGGATTCAAGTTAAGACACATTACTTTAACCATTACAGAGCATCTATCAATTAATATACAGTTACAACTTTCATACATTATTTCTATCCAGTTATATACAACTACAATATCATACCACTTTAATACAATTTTTATACAATATGTCTTTTGCATATTTTGTTTCTGATCTATACATAGTAAAAACAAATTTCATACAACTAATTATATATTATACAACTTATCTACAACTTTCTTACATTATTTACCAGTTATATACAACTACAATATCATACCACTTAAATATAATTTTTATACAATATGTCTTTTGTATATTTTGTTCTGATTTATACATAGTAAAAATAAATTTCATACAACTAATTATATATTATACAACTTATCTACAACTTTCACACATTATTTACCAGTTATATACAACTACAATATCATACCACTTAAATACAATTTTTATACAATATGTCTTTTGTATATTTTGTTTCTGATTTATACATAGTAAAAACAAATTTCATACAACTAATTATATATTATACAACTTATCTACAACTTTCATACATTATTTACCAGTTATATACAACTACAATATGATACCACTTGAATACAATTTTTTTACAATATGTCTTTTGTATAATTTGTATCTGATTTATACATAGTAAAAATAAATTTCATACAACTAATTATATATTATACAACTTATCTACAATTTATATTCAACTTTCATACATTATTTATACCAGTTATATACAACTACAATATCATACCACTTGACTACAATTTTTATACAATATGTCTTTTGTATAGTTTGTATCTGGTTTATACATAGTAAAAACAAATTTTATACAACTAATTATATATTATACAACTTATCTACAATTTATCTACAACTTTCATACATTATTTCTACCCAATTATATACAACTACAATATCATACAACTTAAATATAATTTTTATACAAATATTGTTCAACTTTCATACAATATTTAAACAAAAAATATATATAAACACCAGAATATAATTTTTCTACAATTTTACTACAATTCCATAAGTATAATGTATGTCATGTCTTCTTCTTCTTCTTCTTCTCCTTCGATTTTCAATCTGAAATTCAGCCAAAATCAAGTCTAATCTTCACCAAAATACCCTCAAAATTGAGATATAAACTCCAAACCATATTCCTAATTGTTTGCAACAACACCCAATCAAAACAAATCATGGTTTCTGAAAACCCAAATTTGAATTCAAAGCTTCAAAGCTTTTTAATGGCTGTCAATAGTGGAATTGCTGCTCTCTTTTCCTTTGCTTTACATTACTGGAATTAGAGATTAAGAGATAGAGAGAGACGTAGAGAGAATTCCCAATTGTTTGCAACAACACCCAATTCAAACAAATAATATTTTTTGAAAAATCCAAATTCGAATTCAAAGCTTCAAAGCTTTTTAATGGCTGTCAATATAATGGTGGAATTGCTGCTCTCTTTTTCTTTGCTCTACATTACTAGAATTAGGGATTGAGAGATAGAGAGAGACGTAGAGAGAATTCCCAATTGTTTACAACAATACCAAATTCAAACAAATAATATTTTTTGAAAACCCAAATTCAAATTCAAAGTTTCAAAACTTTTTAATGGCTGTCAATGGTGGAATTGATGCTCTCTTTTCCTTTGCTCTACATTATTGGAATTAGGGATTAGGAGATAGAGAGCACCATAGAGAGAGAGAGAGAGAGAGAGAGAGAGAGAGAGAGAGAGAGAGAGAGAGAGAGAGCAGGAGAGAGAGAGAGGGAGAGAGAGAGAGAGCGCATTAGGGAGAGAGAATAAGGATGAGAAATGATTGATTCCTAATATAAAGGGATGCTCATNGAGGCGACGAAGGGTGCTAACCCGGCCACCCAACCCAGCAGGTCAGGGGCAGGCCGACATCTTACTGAGTTTCCCCCTCATCTTTTTGCAAAAAGCCGCTCCACGGTGGTAAAGTCTCATCTTGTGTGTTGGTCGTCCAGGAGTTAGTGCATTGGATTCCTGGGCAAGGTTGAAACTTCTAGGAAAAAACTTCGAATTGGGAGGGCGATCCTCTCGGTCACCGAGAAGTCGGACTTACCGGCTTCGATTCGGTCTATTCTAAGTGGTCCATCCAGAGTCCAGACCGATGCTGCGCCTCATTAGACAGCAGCGAAAGGGAAGCAGAAAATCCAGGGAATCGACGTCCCCCAAACCGCAAGTGATTCCCTCCCCGAAAGAGGGATAGTCGTTAGGTCATGCAATTGCATCGGGAGACTGAAGAGAAGGCCGCCCAGTGTGACAGGCTCTTGCAAGAAATCTGTGTGCAGGCAAGAGAAGTTGCCCGTGAGCAGGGAGGAGTGCGGGAACTCCTTTGTTACAGAATTAATGGTCAGAAACTTGCACCTTCAGCGAAGAAATAAGGTGACCAGCTGGAAGTTTTTGAAATCCCAACAATATTTTCTATATAAAAAGAATCCGGAAAGCCATATTCCCCTTCGACCGGTCGTAAAAGGAAAGGAGCCGGTAGGAGCAGGAGTAGGTAAGTTAGTATCGATCCGGTGAAGAACTTTGTGTCTGTATTAATTTCTGACCGCACGGAATCTCCATATAAAATATTTGTCGAAGTTTATGAGTTTCAATAAGCCCTCAGTGTTATACATAGGCCCGCCTCTGCGGATGATACCCATCAAATGGTACTACTAGTATTTAGTTACCATTCATGAGCTAATGTACCATAAGCCTGCAAACAAAATTCGTAAATGTTGCTTTTTCTTTTTTGCACGCATTAACGTACATATGTTTGAATCCACCCACATGCATGCTCCGACAATTTGCATTGGGAATGCACGTCCAGTGGCCTTTATTTTAAATTCTTTTTCAGGAAAACAAATTTTAACTTTATTTTGATTGTTCATCTATGATTTTCCGGGAAAATATCTTTAGTGTACAAATAACAACATTTAAACCTTCTTACGCGAGCTAGGTTTCAATTCATTAGAGTAGCTTTTGGTTATGTAAATGTTTTTAGACCAATTGGTTAGAGAAGCTTTTGATTAAATGTAGATGTTTTTAGAAGCTTTTGCTATACTAACATATCATACTTGTTATGAAGAATCACTTATTAATTCCTGTAGGTTAACTTGACCAAGAAATATTTATACGTGCATAAAAGTTAAACGCTTGGAGTTTTGGAGCAACGTTAAAGTTGTCTCCGTGTAACCAAAAGGTTACGAGTTCGAGCCGTGAAAGCAGTCACCAATGCTTTGTATTAGGGTAAGCTGGACTACATCACACCCCTGGGATTCAGTAATACAATGCACAAAAGTTAAACGCTTTATCAACACGAAACACTAATTAGTCTATTTTCTTGTTGGTTTTCATTTGGTTCTTGTAGTAGTAGAATTTTTGTTGCGTTTTTATTAAGGGGTGTAAATGGGAAATGGAAGAGGCACCTTTTAGATTGCACCTCTCCATATCACCCTTCCTTTGTCTATAAATTTAGAGGCTTGGCCTCATTTTTTAGACATAAAATCAGACATGAAAAATCTGAAATCTTCTCCCCTCTTTTCTACATTGTTGCATTTTTTTTCAAATAAATATAAGTGTCAAGTGTGATTTGCTCCGTTTGTTGAGTTCGCTGAAGTTCTGTGATTCGAAGTGCCGCTATCACAGAATAGTTATTCCGTTCTATCCTGGGAGGAATTAATCTGTATACCTTGGGCAACAGTGAGGGGATTAAATTCTTTAAGGACACACTGTGCATTCAGTGGGCTCGAAATTATTTTACGTTTTGTTTATTTAACTAAAGTTTGTTTACTTCTCTGATTTTCTGATTTTGAACACAGTAATACCAACAATCTTAAGGAATTTAATTATTTTCTGTGTTTATCTTAACATCTATTTGTATTTGTTGGAGACTAAACAAGAAAGAGAAAAATTCAGAGAGGAGATGTATGAATGTTGGAACAATGTATTCCAGGATGCAAATAAAAGTGCCTTTTACGCACTTGACATGAATACTAAATGTCATTTATTTGTCACTGAAGTTTTAACTTTTAAGCTAGTGCTTTATGAAAATCAAGACAACTATTTGACTTGAAATTCTCATATGATTTAGTGGTTCTAACAATTCTGTCCATATTTTTACAGAGCTGCATGGGTGATGTTTACAGTAATACGAAAAGTTGTGACTGTTGATTAATTGCTGGAGTCTTGGAGAAACTCATCTTGGTTATACTTTCAAATAATCGGCAGTGTGATTACTATTGGCGTCATCGATATAGAAGAATTAGCCGTGTTGGTAATTATGGCTGTTGTCAAATTTTCTATATTCCCATCTTGTACATGTATTCTCTGTCGATATATCTTTTTGGCAATTGGTCTGTCAATGTATTTCTTGAGTTTGGGTTTTTTTCTGATCTGACTAAGAAACGACATTATGGCGCATAATCGAAACACAATTGGCAAAGATGAAAGATGCTTGTTGGACCAATTTGTATTGAAGTTCTCATAGTAGTTTTTTTTTATTGGACTAAAGTACTCGTTCCTTTTAAGCCATAATATAAAGAAGACACCATTGCCCCCTCGAGTCATTTGTATAGAACGAGGAAAAGAGAAAAGAAGACAACGTTTTACAAAAACATAGTCGCTTCATAAGTTGCTGGTGGTGGCTTCTTTGAATTAGTGCCAAAATTATTTCTTGGAAACAATTATTTTGTTTAGAAATAGTAAATATCGGTTCATATAATGGAGGAATCGGTAAGTTGGTGGGGAAAACTAGGTGTCCTTTGGACAAGTTCTTCTTCAAAGAAGTAAGAGTAGAATTAGGCTTACACTGATACTCGAAAGTATTTTTGTGATCATGAATATGGTATACATGTACATATACTTGTTTGATTAGAGTAAGAGATCAAACGGTTTAAAGTGTTATAATGGTTTAGTTGGAAAACCAGTTAGAAAGGAAATTACAATTCTTGTGATTTTATACCCCTGGTTTTGGAGACTAAAATCTTCGTGATTTTCTACTCCAATTTATTATTCGGTTTGAAGATTAAAAACTTCACCGTTTATTAAATTTGATTGTGTCACATATTATTCGGTTTGAAGATTAAAAAACTTCACCGTTTATTTGATCTAATTGTATCAGATGTTACTCGGTTTGAAGATTAAAAACTTCACCGTTTATTAATTCTAAATGTGTCATGTTGGTTTGAAGATTAAAAACTTCACCATTTATTAATTATGGTTGTGTCGTGACACAAACAACAATTCTTGTGGTTGACTCAACAACGTAATAGGGGCGTTGAATGTGAATCTCCTTTTGAAAAAATATGTTTGGAATATGGTATTATTCATCAAACGACAGGTCCTTAGTCACGCAATTTAATGGAATTGCAGAAAGAAAGAATAGGACGTTAAAGGAGATGATGAATGCCTTGTTAATAAGTTTTGGTTTACCCCAGAACTTGTGGGGGGAAAGTTATTCTCTCAGATAACCGTATACTCAGTCGAGTTCCCCATAGCAAGACGCAATCCATTCTATATGAAAAATGGAATGGAAGGAAGCTCAACTTAAATATTTTAAAGTATGGGGGTACTTAGCTAAAGTGCAAGTTCCTAAACCCAAAAAAGGTAAAGATCGGACCGGAAATTATTGATTGCGATTTTATAGGATATGCAACAAATAGTAAGGCATATGATTCATAAATCAGAAAATTCCGACATTCATATTAATACGGTAATCGTATCAGATAATGCTGAATTCTTTGAGAATATTTATGCGTATAAAAGAAATGTGAATCGTCTAGTGAAATATCTAAGCGACCTCGGGAAGAAGAAAAGGAAAGTACACCTAATGAGGTGAATCCAAGACGTAGTAAACATCAAAAGACAACTACTTCCTTTGGACCAGATTTTCTGACATTCTTGTTAGAAAGTGAGCCTCAAACATTTAAAGAAGCAATGTTAGAAAGAGGTAGTCAATAGTGAGATAGAACCCATAGGAAGTAATCATACTTGGAATTGGTTGATCTTCCTCCAAATAAACCTTTGGGTTCTAAGTGGATTTTCAGAAGGAAAATGAAAGGTGATGGTACTATTGACAAATATAAGGCAAGATTGATTGCCAAAGGATTAAGACAACGAAGGTCTTGATTAATTTTACACATACTCACCGGCAACGAGAATTAATCTATTCAGATGGTAATAACGTTAGCCACCGTGTATGGCCTTAAAATCTATCAGATGGGCGTAAAAGACAGCCTTCTTAAATAGAGATTTGGAGGAAGAAATTTATATGTAACAACATGAAGGGTTCGTGGTTCCTGGAAAAGAAAGAAGGTGTGTCAGCTTGTTAAGTCACTTTACGGACTAAAATAAACACTCAAACAATGGCATGCAAAATTTAAAAAGAAAGTGTCGTCAAATGGTTTCAAACTAGTGTATTTACATTAAGAATACTCTAAATTATGTAGTCATTGTTTGTATGGATTATATGTTGATAGAAAAGGCACATGAAACATGTGAAATGTGGGGGCATTTAACTTATGCATAATAAAAGCTAATATTAAGACGTGATGTATATATTATCTTGAAGAATTAGATGATATAATTCTTCGAACCCCACGAATCTTTAGGGACATTGATATAGTACTTGGTAAATTCATCAGTTGTTTAGTCTTAATGAAGACTAGTTGATGAAACTACTAATTCGGAAGTTGGTCACGTGCCTTTCTCGAAAGGTCATTTTCTTTATTGAAAATTTATATTGTCACTTTGAAGGTTGTGATTTTCATAGAAAAGATACGTCTGTACGTTTTAGTATGGACATGACCGTTTATGAACGAACGTATTAATACGTTGGTCTATAATGAGGTGAACCAACCGATGAACATGACCAAAATCAATTGCAAGTTGGATTTGAATGGAGGTGCTATAATTTGTATATCATCTGGGCGCATGAATAAATAACATACAAATGCTTGAAAATGACGAAGTAATTGATAAATGTGTTATATATTAAAAGGTTGTGGTCACAACTGATGCCAATTATTTCAGCTGTTGTTATAATACTATTACTACATTAAGTGTAGTCAATAATATGATATGCAATCGAAAGACGAGACGTATTAGTCAACAACATAAGAAAGTTTGCATTTGAACTTTCATGACAATGAAACGAGTTTTGAAGTATTTGAAATATACTCCAAATTATGCTTTGCACTATAATAAGTATCCCGTGATAATATAGGGTATAGTGATGCAAATTAGATCACCGGTTCAACTGATTCTAAACAGTCGGTAGAGGAGCGATGGCTTAGAAATCGTCCAAACAAATGTGTATTGACCACTCTACAGTGGAGGCTGAGTTTATAGCCTTAGACAAGGCCGGTGAAGAAGCTGAATGACTCCGAAATTTCTTGGAAGATATTCCATTTTGGCCCAAACCTTTGGCAACTATATGTATACATTGTGATAGTCAAGCGGCAATAGGCAAGGCAGGGAGCATTATGTATAACAGAAAATCTCGTCACGTTCGACGGAGACACAATACCGTTAGAAAACTACTCTCTAGTGGCGTTATCACGATTTAATACGTAAAGTCAAGAGATAACGTGTCGGATCCACTTACAAAAGGCCTATCTAGAAAGGCAGTTGAAAGATCATCGAAGGGAATGGGGCTAAGGCCTAGGACAAGTCATCATGGCGGTAACTCTACCTAGCAGACTGGAGATCCCAAGAGTTAGGTTCAAAGAGATCAAACAAAGTTATGAATGACGGTTCAACATTGTCAAATAACTCAACCCATTCTCGTGATTAAGACAATGTTCAGAAATCAAGGTAAAGCATTAAGGCTTTTTGATGAGTCAATAAAGCTTAAAGCTTTTTAATGATTTTCTAAGTCTGGCAGGATATGACCAGATAGTGTGTCTATAGGATTACACGTTTAGAAATCACCTATGTGAGTGTAAAGTGTAAGCCGCTTTAAGGGGGAATGAAAGTAAAGGCCCATTCTCTAAGCACTCATGAAACCAGGGGGTGTTCATGGCTGAAACGAACACAACCGTGAGAACCAAAGACGGTTAAGGGTTAATTGTGTGACTTATGGTTGTCTAGGTATACACCAAAGTTCGACGGTTCAAAGATATCAAATCTACCGATTGACCGAGTATATCCGACATAAGTTCACTGTGGAAAGTTCAAAGGGAAACCTACTTATCCAGATGCGATTAATCCTTATTTGTGAATCACACAGTATTTTCATGCATGTTTTTCCTCATACGACCATTCCCCATTCATGTGGGGGATTGTTGCATTTTTATTAAGAAGTGTTAATGGGAAATAGAAGAGCCACCTTTTAGATTGCACCTCTCCATATCACCCTTCCTTTGTCTATAAATTTAGAGGCTTGGCCTCATTTTTTAGACATAAAATCATACATGAAAAATCTGAAATCTTCTCCCCTCTTTTCTACATTGTTGCATTATTTTCCAAATAAATATAAGTGTCAAGTGTGATTTGCTTCTTTTGTTGAGTTTGCTGAAGTTCTGTGATTTGAAGTGCCGCTATCACAGAATAGTTATTCCGTTCTATGCTGGGAGGAATTAATCCGTATACCTTGGGCAACAGTGAGGGGATTAAATTCCTTAAGGACACACTGTGCATTCAGTGGGCTCAAAATTATTTTACGTTTTGTTTATTGAACTAAAGTTTGTTTACTTCTCTGATTTTCTGATTTTGAACACAGTAATACCAACAATTTTGTGGAGAGGAAGCAAATGAAAGTGAAAGGGAATGGGGGACCTTCCTTAACGTACTGGTAAAAAATTGAAGAAGCTGATCTAACGCTGGTCTTTAATAAATGATAAAATTGGAGAATAAAGGGTTCCATATTTATGGCTTCTTCTCTAGGGGGACAGGACATACCTCCCCAATTTTAGCTATCTTCCCTCTTTAATGCTCCATGTCCACCTCAATCTTCTCATCTTAATTTCCCTCAGTAAAACCTTTGTCAAAAGTACTACTAGTTGCTGGGAATTACTGTCTTCTCTTCTCTATCATGTGCCTATAAGTGTACCCTAATTATTATTACCGCCTCTTTATATTATTGTGTTTTTAAGGTTTTTGTACATCCCGTAAGGAAGATGTTTACTTAATAGCCCTTTACAATATTTGGTCATCTTTACATGTTGTAGTAGGTGACTTGTTTTATTTTCAAGATTATAAATTTCATATTTTAAAGAGGCTTACCGATAATGTCTTTTCTGATATATAATGTTAAAAATTATTTACATTGATGGTGTATATAACTTAAATCTATGTCAAAATACCCCTTAATTTATCCCTTTCTTAAAAGTCGTCTCACTTAATTAATAAACTACTAATTAGAGCAATACGATTGATTTTGGAAAAAATTAGTCAACGACGACTTCTCATTTTTCAAAAAACATCATATATTTTGCAAGAAATTCAATTTGTCAAAAATGACTAATATTTGGCTACGACTGTGTTTTTTGAATAACTAGTGTATGCATGCATTTTGTAACGTTTTATACCATACTTATCCATAAATATTTATACCTTAATTTCTGCAGTGACAGTAAAAGTTTGTTTTGAGAGTTCTACTTCCTCACTTGTATTAGGACATGTGTTTTATGGCTGCAGCTAACATATATGTGACTATGTGAGAATGTAAGGGTTTTATTGTTGACAAGAAAATACACTAAAAGGCCATGTCCAACCATGTATACGAAGTTTCTTGTTTTTAACCTTGACATAGTAATATATGCAAAAAAAATAATAAATAAATAAATAAATAAAATAAAGGAAGAAAAGACTTTAATTAACTTTTAAATTGAGTCATTATTCAAGGTAACGGATCTTTTTGATTTGTTAGGAAATAATATATTGAAAACCCCGAAATAATTAGTTAAAAGCAAAGAAAAACTTGAACCATAGATTTGCTTTTTTCCTTACTAAGGGTTTAACTTTTACCTTACCAAAAAGCAATCTAGTAAACCTACTAATAATGTCAAAGCTTACTTAGTTTGGCAAAGAAACAATAACGTCACCAATCCGATTTAAGAATTTTGGCACATATTTCTTCTGCCATTTTCACGTGGAAATGGGGACTTAGCCACAGATGTGGTACAAATAAGAGGGACCATTTTTTTATTTTTTTTGCAACAAAATTCAAGTATACATGTTAAGTGAAATAGAAAATCCAGATCCAGTCTCATTGTAGGAAACAAGGTCCCTCTACAGGGAACATTATATTGCATTCATCATATCATAGTCCTTTTCTGAAAATCTACTTATTGTTATAACTCTTTGAAAACGAATCAACATCTTTGAGTAGTAGAATTGTCCCACTCTTTCCCAGCTGCAATATGTACGGTTTCGTTTTCTTCTTTGTTTTTTCTTATGTTTTCTTTTGAACCAAAATCTTCTTAAATCTTTGAGCATATAGGATATAATTCTAAGTATTATCACTGGAATTTTCACTCACTTTATTCGATTACGTGGTCCTCAATAAATTTGCGTGTGGTCTGTTTTGCCGCATACTTTCTTTGTTTATGGAATGGCCTATTGGCTAAGTTTTGGATAATTTAGGATATACGGTCATATATTGTACTATCCACTAGTTAACCTTACAACAACTTTATTTAAGCTTCTAACTGCTTGTTTAGTTTTTTATTTTAACAGATTATTACTGGAAAATCATGAAGGGAGTCTTGGAGCAACCGTAAAATTGTCTCTGTATGACCTATAAGTCACGTGCCACTAATGCATGCATTAGGATAGGCAGAAACGTCACACCTCTTGGATGCAGTCTTTCTCCGAACACTGCGTGAACGCGAAATGCTTTAGATAACTTGTTCCGTAATTGGCAGGCGTTTGGATACTATTTGGTTGAAATCGTGAAAAAATTGAGATTGAAGGTGGAAAAAATATTTGAAAGTTGAAATTATGTATACACAGTAATTTCATCACTTGAAAAAAGAGTTGAAACTCTTAACAAAAATTACTATTTCACGAAACATACTTCCCAAGATAATTACCAGTATTTCACCAACATTTCGAATAATGAAGTTTAGTATTTGCAAATTATGATTGACCAAACCACTATCAACTAGTGAGGTTCAGTAGTTGCAAATAATGAATTACTTAACATTTGTGGCCAAGTTAATACCACTAGAGAAAGATATTTATACAATAATTAAATCTGACGCTAAATAAATAAAATTAACTTAATATATGAAAGATTTGTGAGACACTGCTAGGATTAATAGTAATATATTATGGGGTAAGCTTGCCTGCAGGAAAAAATTAGTTAATTTCCTGATTAAGTGCTGTCTTACGTAAAATTGTTTAGCTTTAAACTATATAGCATTATAGCTGTCCACAACCGATTAAGTAATCATTGTTTTTGACTATAAACCAAAAGGCGACAAACTTCATATACATTACATTATTTATAGCTTTTAGTTATAGAATTTAGAAGTATCCATAATCACTTTCCCATTTTTTCCACAAAGATTTCAATCCTTTTGACCATTACAATATTCACTGTAGCCATTTAATCAATTATACATGTTGGAGCGTTCCCTCCTGCATATATTGCCTTCTTTTATTCATTGACCATTCAATTGTTGAGAAATACATTCTTTTCATTTTTTTCCGTCCTATAAAATGCAGTACGACTATTTAATCTTTTTTTGACCATTATAGTGACTATTAATTTATTGAAGTAGTTTAATATGACCTTTATACTTGGCATTCATAGATTTAAGATATATTAGACCAGTTTATGACTAACTAACTTGCTCCCATGTAATTTTATAATAATTGGACATTCACTCTTAAATATTATTTATAGCAGAAAATATTTACTAGTCAATATTTAATTGATTTTCAAACTCTTAAATATTAGAAAAATAATTAAATTACTATTTTGCCTAGTGCATAATCTATTTTTAAAGGCAAAAAAGACGAACGATATTTCGCTAAGGGTCTTCGTACTTTTAATATAGTATAATATAATATAATACATTGGCAATGTAAATATTTTTTATACTATCGACGTAGTGATAATAGATCAGTTACTATTTTTATCAAGCCCTCAACTAATACATGTATAAGTATTTTTGATTGCGTAAATACATTTTATAAGATTAGGGCATAAAACTTAAAATTTTCTTTATATATTAGTTCCTCTGGCCAGTTAATACCCTACTTTAAAGGATATGCTAAATTATGGCCAGCTAATGAAGTTATTGATAAGGATAGAACAATAACATCATGATTATGAAGATCAGTACAATATCAGCTATGGAGGGCACTACCCAGCTTGTCATTTCAATTTGGGTCCACACTTAACTTTTGGACCATTTTTTGTACTGAACATGCAGTATCTAACTTTGTCCAAATTTGAAGCATATGCTATTAGTGAAACATGCACTTACTAGGAATTAACAAACCACTAATTTCTTTCTTACTCATAATTAGCTAGCGTTTGACCATAGATCCCAAATTTATTTTGAAAAATAGGATTGGGTGAAGTTCGGTTTGAAGATGAAAATGTGTTTGGACATACGTTTTCAAAACATATTTTCCAACTTTATTTTGGAAAAACATGTATTTTATTCCCAAGTTTTAGAATTTTGGCCCAAAATCAGCTCAATAGCTGATTTTGGAATTTGGGATTTGGGATTTGGCCAAAATGTGGGCAAAATTTATGGCCAAACATGAGTTTTGAAAATAAATCCCAAATTTATTTTGGCAAAACTCATGGCCAAACGGGGCCTTAAAGACTTGTTGGTAACTTTTTTGTGGAAGAACAACCAAAATTTAACTTTATTTGGTACATATTCCTGCTTTTCCGGCATCATTTCCTCCTTGTCTCTAATGATGCAAAATTTACCATTACTCAAACTTTATAAATGATGTAGTAATTAATTTTGGCTCATGTATGTGCACGAGAGGGGATATTCACACGTGTGAATAAAAACAATTAACGAAAAGCAATTATTAAAATACTTCATTAGGTTAATAAGTGCCACATCAACTCATCAAAACATGGAAATGCTTTTAGGTACAACGCTATGTCTTTAAAAAGCTAAAGTGATTTTTTAACTAAGGTATGACTCGTAAAAAAGGAGACAAAGTTGTAACTAATTATGACCTATAAATCCTTAAAAAAATCAATCCAAGAATCTCCCTCTTTCCCTCCCTTTTGAAATATGAGAAGGGAATGTTTGTTACCTTTATCTCAAAGAGAAGAAAAGAAAAAGATATGAGAATGATGGTGTTAGGCAGATTGAGTAACATATGGCTGAGATTATCAGAATGAAAATGCCATAATTATTTGGTCAAAGGATACACCTTTTTGCATTATTGAAAAACATTGAGTTAGTTTATGTACTTGATCAAGAACCAACAAAAGAAGAAAAAGTAGATTGAATAATAATATGGGGTCATTTTCAATTCTCATATTACTAGTGGCATTTTCATCATTAGATTAGACCCTCCATTAACAACATAATTCCCTCTATTTCTAGCAAAATCTAAATCAATGGATGTCTAAAGGAAATTTTTCTTTTGAGTTTGAAAAAGTTTCCAATACATAGTAACAGACAGGTAATTGGCCCCCCACCTTGTCTGTCCATTAGTACCCTAAAGTCATCCACTTACATTCAAAATTAGGGAATAAATAAAAATACTAGCTAAAATCCGACATCTTCTTTTCTTTTTTCACCTTTTTCCATTCCAACCACCACTAGCTAATTTCTTTTCCTTTTTCTTGTTCATGCAAATGCAAAAACCTGTTACAACATGTAACAAAAAAAGCAATAGCTACAGCCTCATGCATCATTCAAAGCAGCAGCAAAGACTGGTAGGTGAGAAATGGAGACTGGAATTGGCCTTAGTTGAGCAGAGAGAATACATGCATTGACATTTGTAGATGGAACAGCAAATTTTGTTGGCTTTGTAAAGATTAAAGAGGCTGCACTTTTATCAGGACTGGCTTCTCTTGAACTGCCAAGGCTAGTAACCAAAGATGAGGCATTTGAAAAATGGTTACCAATCTTGTTCTGTTGATCATCAAGAATTGTATGGTTACTTGAATTCATCAAATCAATACCAATTAGATCTTGTAATGCCATTGAGAAACTTGGGTTTCTATAATTTCCTAGAGAAGGATTAGAGGATTGATATGACACCATTTTCCAATCTGTGACATTATTCCCATTGTTGTTGTTGTCATTTTGAACACATGGTTCTTCATTCTTGTGACCATTTATGTTGTACTCAATGGACTCTATAGGCTCTCTTTCTTTGTTTCTCCTTGCTACTTCTCCAGCAGGAAGAGTATTACTAGCCATGATTTTCTCAACGTCGTATCGGGATATGTCAAAGTTTGTGACAGCATTTACACCTCTGAATTTGATTGCAGCAACATCATATGCTTCTGCAGCTTCTTCTTGTGTGCCTATGAAAATTACAAAAATTATGTCATATAACTTTAATATAACATATACTGAGAAAGAGCTTTTTTTTCTCTCTTTATTATGTGATCAGAAGGAAGAAACAGCTTTTGGAAAAGTTTTTCAGTCCCACCAAGTATGAGTCATACACCGGCAAAGTAACAGTACAGTCAGCCTTTGACAAGTATTACTACTAGTGGCTGAAAAGAAATGTGGTACCAAAAAGAAAGACACAAAATTGCTGTTCTACAATGTATTCATCTTTAGCTTCAATTCTTTGTCAATAAATTATGTAAATAATCATATGTTTAAAGGACTAAATTAATTGAGTTCGTAAGGATTTACTGAAAGTCCCAAGATAGAGATCTTTGTTCCCTGCAACTCTTCCAATTCTTGCCTGCCATCTTCCATGTTGATGGTGCCTGTTATAAGAAAACAGAAGAAAATTAATTACTAATCATTTTAAAAGGAAGAAAAAAAAAAGTAGTCCGGTTCACTAGGTTCCCGCTTTGTGCGAGATCCGCCGGACTACAACAATCTATTGTACAAGGGTCGGACTACAACAATCTATTGTACAAGGGTCGGACTACAACAATCTATTGTATGCAGTCTTATCCTGCATTTGTGCGAGAAGTTGTTTCCACGGATTTTAAAAGGAAAGAATAGACAATATTTTGTTTAGATGCAATGTCAAGAATACCTTGTCACTCCTCTATACATTGAAGCACCTCTTGAGAATCCACTACTTTTCCTGAATATAATAATGATATAACACAAAAACTTCAACACAAACTCAACAATAATACAAGGATATCACACTCATATTAGTTGCATACACTTGAAAAGGAACCAAGTCGAAAATCAATTAACAAATGTTCACCTTCTTAAGTGTGCAACATATTCTTGCCGGGTCATATTCTTCATATCCTCAAGCTCTTTCTGGTAGTTCTCTAACTGCAAAAATGAGCCAAGAAATACTGCCTCATGTTAGGTAAAAAGGCATTAAAAAACAACTAAAGAAATTAGTTGATAAAAAATTACTCATATATATATATACCGGAAAGTTAATGTGAGTTGAAGGTCCCCAATACTTCAGTGCAGCTAAATCATATGCTCTTGCAGCTTTCTCTTCCATATCATAGCCCCCTAAATTCCACATTAATTTTTAATTTAGTGTCAAGTAAAGAATAGAATCAGTTGTTTAAAAATGATTATACTGACAAAGTGACTTACCAAGATAAACTGAAATAAGGTGGAGTTGATTTGAATAGAATATCCACAACAAGTAGATACATGACAAAAGAATTCATAGCAATAGTCAGACTATGAACAGAATGGGGCCAAAAAATGGCAGTCAAGGAAGAAAATACAACCAAACAAATTTATGTGGATTGAATAAAAGTTTCATATCAGCTAACCTTGTCTTCCTTTTCTGGTCTGCCCTTCCTTCTTGCAACTATTATCCCACAAATGCGCCTCATACCTACCTGTCCACCTATGTCTGTTGAAAAACATATTCACACTATGTCATTTGAAAATCTTAACAATAAAAGCAGATATGAAGATCAAGAAAGTTAGAAAAACAAAAAAAGGCAAAATCTGGACAACTGGAAGCAGCCCATTTTCACATTGAAGGACAAGAAATCTCAAAAATAGAAACCCCACAACACAAAAAGAAAAAAGATTCAAAGGGTTTGGAAAGAAAAAGGACTAACCTAGTGACACCTCTATACTGAGAAGTTCTCTGACCAAATGTGTCAATAGATTTCCTATGAACAGGTTGTTTTTGAACAACTTTTCCAGAAGCCCTTTTCTTTGTTTCAATGGCAACACATTCCAGCTCATTAGGAGAAATTTGTCTTGGAGTAACACAGCTAGACTGAGAACCAGGATTCATAGACAAGCTCAAAGACTGTAAATCATTACCACCAACTGTACCACCACCAGAACCACAAGTACCACCACCACCACCTGCACCAACCATACTACTACAAGTGGCATTTATATGTTGGTCAATAGCATAATGCCCCCAACTTTTCAGTTCATTTCCAGACACTGCAGTCATTTGGGCATCACAGTGTGAAATTTGAGTTGGTTTTGTTTCATCTAATAATGATTCTTGATACATGCCATGACACTGCATGGGAGAATAATAGCCTTCATTTTGGTGATAATATAAGCTGTCTAAGCTTAGAGCCATAGCTTCTCTTTCATGATTTCCATATTGACTTGCACCACCTAAAAAGTCCTCAAGCTTAGGTGAAGAAGAACTTTGCACCATAGCTTTTTACACAAAGATAACAACAAACTATTAGTAAAACAAGAAAAGTTAAAAAAAGATTAAAACTTTAGAAGAAAACAAAACAAAACTAACCATCTGCATGAGATCTTGAGAGAGCTTCCATAATGCAAAGAGAGCCATCAGATTTGAGAGGCATAACAGATAAAGAAGAATGGCCAAAGGGATTATTTTCTCCAACACCATAACAAAGAGCAGAGGTATTTGAAGTCACATTCATAGGAGAAGATGAAAGATAGAAACTTTGAGCAAGAGCAGAGCTCTGATTATTGAACTGATGATGCTGGTGTTGAGGTTCAGAAGAAGTAACCTCCATTTTCATGTGGGGTGAGAGAGAAAATCCTAACCAGTTACTACTAGCATCATTATGACTATTACTATTATTATTATTATTGCTGTTGGTGCTACTTCTGTGGCTGCTGCAATTGTTGTTATCATCATTCATAGACTTCATCTTCGTTCAGTTGTTGAGGTGTTCTTCTAAGTTTGTAAAGTTTTTCTGTGGTTCAAGGTAGTTCAGTTCAATCATTGGGAGAAAACAAAGTAATCATTTCAAAACAAGAAAAAGAACAAAAAATAAAAATAAAAATCATACCTTTAAAATTCAAGACTCACAGCATATGAAAAAACTTGGCCAAGATTTTTCTTTTTTCTAGTGTAGTTGCAGAAAGAACTCATGAAGCCAAAGAAATTTTTTTGTGCTTCCCCACAAGTAAAGAGGAAAAGAAAAGAAGTCTTCTATTTAATCAAAGGTGAAAAAAGCCCAAACTCTCTTTCTTGTAGTTTCTCATTCTCTTTCTTTTCTTACTCTTTAAAAAG
Organism: Nicotiana attenuata; assembly: GCF_001879085.1. Classification (NCBI taxonomy): domain Eukaryota; kingdom Viridiplantae; phylum Streptophyta; class Magnoliopsida; order Solanales; family Solanaceae; genus Nicotiana; species Nicotiana attenuata. Next base: position 50,765 of record NW_017674686.1, on the reverse strand, counting down.
AGAACAAAAACTGGACCCTTTAAACTAAACAAAGAGAATGAGTTTCAGCAAGCAATGCTGGATAGCACCCCTGCATTCTATAGCCATAGGGATCTGTGTAAATAGATATTCTACTATCTCACTAGATGTATAGTATATGCTTCTTCTTTTTTTACCTTTTTTTTTTATCTTTTTGTTTTTTTGTCTTAAGTCTTAACTAACAGTACTGTGTTGTATTAAATTATACTATATCGTTTGATAAATATAATGTTTGGATGCATTGTATTGTTTTTCATCGTTTTATGACAGCGCATGCACCAGCAATACGAAGATTAAAGTTACAATATTATAAAGAAAAACTATGATACGCGATAAAATTATTATATAAAAATGTAGTGTAAAGGATAAAATTAAATTATTTAATAATAATAAAGGGCGAGATGAGAGAATAAGACAAGGTAGCGACGCGCTCACACCAAATCGGTCGTTACATAACGACGGATTTAACGATATAATACAATAAAATTTAAGTAAATTAGACCAAACATTATATTTAAAATGACAATACGATACAATACAATATATAACACCCATCCAAACAAGTTGTAAGCAAACTCAAAACCTTAGCTTAAACCCATAGATACCCAAGATTCATACCAAAAAAAGAAAAGGCCTAAGTTGTTATGTTATTCTCAACTTATTGCAAAACCTCAGTATTTAATTTAAAACCACAATGAAATAATGACATGAGCAAAGGTTATATTTGGCTTTTTCTTTATTTTTATTGTAGTAAAAGGGATCACCAAGATTTGAAGAAGAGAGAGAGAGAGGAGGGCCACTTCAATCTAGTGGGAAACAAAGAACCAATAGGAAAGGGGTGTGGTCAGAGATAATATCAGTAGTAACCAAAAGAAATTTGCTTTTTGTTCAGAAAATATAAGAAAAGAGAAAAAATAAATAAAGGAGCAAATGTTTAACAATAGCAGTAGCATAAGGCAGAGAGGGTTTTGGATAGATTTGATTGACGGGCAATGGGCAGGACATCTGCCCATCCAGTCACTTCATACAGTACAACAGCTTTCTCCCCCCCCCCCTTACCACTACCCTACCCACCACTCCTACCACCTTGTTTCTGTAATTTCTCTTCAGATCACAGGTGTTAACCATTTCCAAACTGCTTCTCTATTTACTCATTTTATCTTTTCTTTTCAACTTAGAGGTCGTTTGGTAGCTGGTTAGAAGAAAGGTTATTCATGTATAAGGGGTAACATAATTTATACCATGTTTGGTAAGCAATAGTTATTTTGTATAAAATTATGCATAACTAATACCATGTTTGGTTGACATTTTTCAATTATGCATAAATAATACATGTATAAGTTATGAGTCAATCTGTGTATTATTTTATGCGGGGTAGAAGATGGAATAACTAATACATGTATTAGTAATACATGGATAAAATACTGAAATGACAAATTTACCCCTATCACTTTACACATAAGGCTTCCTTATTTCTCTGCCAACCCGTCAACAGGTTTCACTTGCTTTCACTTGCCAACTATATACCTTGTCTTCTCTCATTTTAAAAGAACAAACTAGCAAAAGCAAACTGGAGAAGCCACTAGAAAATGAAAATACCAAAACTAAGAAGTGAAAATCAAATATGTCTAAACTTCACATAGTTCAGTAGTATGACGAAGAAGTGAAAGTAACACCCAAAGTTCTTAACTAAATTGTTTCCTACATAAATGGAAAGAGAGAAAAAACAATGCAAAAGAAGGTTAGGGGTATAGTTGTAAACAAGCATTTTACTTTAAAATTTATATAATGTATATCAATTTCTAATACAACAAACCAAACATTCAAAAAAATAATCTCTGCATAACTAATACCTGCATAACTAATCCCTGCATAACTAATCCCTGCATAACTAATACATGTATAACTAATACCTGCATAACTCTAACCGGCAACCAAACGACTCCTTAATGCACAAGCTCCTTTAAAATTTTTGTTGTAATCTTGTGTTTAATATTCGTTTTGGAATTCAATTATTCGGGTTAATTAGCGATATAACTAATATCTCAGTTTGGGGGCAAAGCTTTACCACCAAAGGTGTCTCCATATCAACATCTCTGATTAATCAACCATATTTTTGAGGTACAATTTCCTTTTAAGACCCTATCATGTTTATCATTTTGTTTCTAATAAGAACATCGGAAATAAGTTGTAGCATGAAAGAATTATTTTTAAATGAAAAACAAAATTATTATGGGGTTACATGATCTTGGCTAATTTCCATATAGTTAGGGTTGTGCATGGATCAGATTGGATCGGATTTCAAATTTCGGATTCTAGAAAATGCAATCCGACTTCGATCCAAATTAATATCGGATTGAATCGGATTTTAAAGTTTGGATCGGGTCGGATTTTTGGATTTTGGATCGGACTATTATGCCTCAAAGTTGCAAACTCATATGTATATTTTCTTTGTAAAAGAGAAAATACCATAAGAAAAATTCATGTTTCTGCAATTATGAGAATACTATGGTGCCAATATAACTAAATCCATCAATTGTAAAGGTAATAACTTGGAGAAAAAAGTAAAGGAAGTACTAACTATCCGAAATTAAAGTTTAGTATTTATACATGCCCTAATAATTTCGGATTCCGGATCGAATCGGATCGTATTAAAATTATACCAATCCGGATCCGATCCAAATTCCGAAATTTTAATAAACACAATCCGAAATCCGAAATCCGAAATTGAACGGGTCGATTCGGATTTCGAATATCCGATCCAAATGAACAGCCCTACAATATACTGATTAGCTAATTTTTCGAAATTTGGATGATATTCTCAAATATATTTTTTATAAAGTATCAAGTCGTGACACATCTTTATTTTTAGTTATTTTAATATTTGACCCAGTTGTATTATATTTTCCTTGCACTTATGTTCAATCTTGGGCGTGCGAGTGTGCGAGAGATGTTAACGGTCTCATAGTGACTTAAGAAATTAATTGTAGTCTCTTTATATAATTTTGAACAATTCTTCCGTACGAGCAAACAATATAGAATTTAGTAAGGTTGATGTTCCATGTTTTACGAGGTCACTGTACGGGTCAAAATCCGATTGAAGAAATTCAGTACAAAGAGGTGGTTATCATGAGTCATTCGTGATTATCATGAGCAATCTTGTCGAGGTCGACCAATGATTAACGGAACGTGTCACCAAGCAGTCAGCCACAGCCGAGGTCGAGTATTACGAATAGTAGTAACGGTTAGTTTAGTGTTAGGATCATCAGAGGGAATATTCCGTCGAATATCTCTGTATGTGTACTTTTAGAGCCCTTTGGGAAATGTCACACATAAAGGGAATGAGAGATAAGGCAAAGGGCATGTAAGATCGGAAGCAATCAGAACTATTTTGAAAAGGAAGCTCTCTGGATAAATACAAAGAACGTCTTTGAAGATAGATTGGTCTTTTTTAGATTATTCCCTATCATTCCCACCAGATCCAAGAAAGACTTTAATATTCTTATAGCTTCTTGTCACTCATCACTATCAGAAGGAGGAATTATCCACCTCACTCAATATTGGGTGAATCTTCCTCCTTATTTACGTTTGGTGCCATTTATTGCTACTTAACATTTAATACTTCTAACATATTACTGCATCTGAAACATTTAATGTGTAATGACTAACTATGTCTCATCCCTATCTACATATCCTACGATGTTTGTCTTAGATCTGAAGTTATTATATTTGACTAGGACTAACCTCTTAAATAACCGATTAATTTGTTTAGCCAAAGATTATAATTTTTGGTCAAACAATTTGGCGCTGTCTGTGGGAATTTTCTAGTTAAAATTTTAGTTTATTCTAGATCTATAACAACAAAAAACGCAAAACCCTACACTTTCTTGTGCACACAGATCTAACATGGCAGGTAACGGAGAAGAGAGGAGGAAGGCAGTAGCCGACCTCACCGCCAACCTCCTCAACACCATCAACAAAGCCTCTAAAACGGGGGTGAGGATATGACACCAAATACCTCTCCCAGGCGAAACGGCTCACCCCCTCCTTATGGTAGTATCACAGCGTCTCACGGTAAAGGAGCCTCCACGTCCATAACGGAAGAGGCGCCACCAGCGGTGAAACAACTTCTAGAGGCTTGGCTAACGAATGCATTGACTGACATCCTTGACAAACTCGCTCAAAGGCAACCGGAGAGGGCATAAAGACCTGTGTTGCACCAACAATAGTCGAACGACACCCCCCCCCCCCCCCCCCCCGCAGTAGTTATCACTCACAATGCTAATGATGCCCTCACATTAAGGAAAATGGAAGAGATGGAAAACGAAAACAAAGCGCTCCGAGATCAAATGAAGAAGCATCGGAAAATGGTAGACAAAATATCGGGCGCCCCAAAACTCTTGCCTAAAAGAGACGTTGGCCGGTTCGTCGAGCAACTGTACAGTGATGAAGCCGCACCGCATACCATACCTAAGACCTTCAAAATGCCTCCGTACCTAAAAATATACTATGGCACGACAGACCCTGAAGATCATATGACTCACTATGTCACCGCTGTAAAAGGCAACGACCTCGCCAAATAACAAGTACCCTCCATCTTATCGAAAAAGTTTGGCGAAACCCTCACCGGGGGCGCGTTAACTTGGTATTTGCAGCTGCCTGCGCGCTCAATTGAAATATTCGAGGAGATGGCTGACAGGTTTGTAACAGCCCATGCTGGAGCCAAGAAGGCGGAGGCAAGATTAAATTATATATTTGCCATCAAACAATCACCGGAGAAGGACTGAGGGACTTCCTTGCTCGATTTAACCGCGTAAGGATGACCTTACCAAACGTATCGGAAGGAATGGTTGTGGCAGCTTTCCAGAACGGGTTGAACAGAAGTGGTTCAAGGGCGACCAGAAAGTTGCTGACTCGACTCATGAAATATCCCCCAACCACTTGGGACGAAATACACAACGCCTATTGAGCTAAAGTTCGAGCTGACGAGGACGGCATGAATGGACCGACCTAACGGTTGATCTCGGTACAAGCCGAGTCCAGAAAGGATCGGAGAAACAACAATATAAGGGATATTTCAGGCCCCTGACCCAACCGAGAAAGACATTAACCATACGTTAGAGGCTCCCTCACGCCGCCTTCTCGCCACGACGAGGGCCCACCCTGCCCAAAAACAGGGACTCACCGAAACGAGAGAGGTATGCCCCCTTTATTATCCGCTCACAATTTTTGTGTTTCGCCCACCGAAATAGTCTACGCACTGGAGAAGCTCGGCCCAAAAGTGAAGTATCCATAGAAGATGAGGTCCGATCCAAGCACCAGGAAGTCAAACGCCCTCTGCGAATTCCATCAGGAATGAGGTCATAAAATCGAAGACTATATCGCCCTGAGGCAAGAGGTCGTGAACATGCTTCATTTAGGGCACTTGAAAGAACTATTAAGTGACCGAGGAAGGTCCATTTTTGCTCGAGGACGCGAACAGCACCAGGCCCACCAAAAATGCCTTCTCCAGCTCGAACCATTCAAATGATCATTGGAGCGAGTGACGACGCATCAACAAAAATGTAAAATTAACGACCACCCACAAGCTCAAATGGTCGATCACTCATGAACGGTATGAAGAACTCGTAGAGAGTATCATCTTCGATAAGTCAGATGCTCACGGTTTGGTTTTTCCTCACTATGACGCTCTTGTTATCACTTCACGCATACTAGATACAAATGCAAAACGTATTACAGTGGACGATAGGAGCGGCGCGTGCATTATTCATCCTCGAGTACTTGCACAAATGAAACTTGAGGATAAGATAGTGCCACGCTGCATCACACTAACATGGTTTTAACAATGCAGTTGAACGGACATCTGGAGAAATCACACTCCCCATCCTGACCGGTGGCGTCACTCTGGAGAGCGCGTTCCATATTATGGATCAAGACACAGCATACAATGCCATTATAGGTCGACCTTGGATACATGCAATTATAGCCATCCCCTCTACTTTGTACCAAGTCATCAAATTTCCCACCCATGGGGAATATTCAGCATCCGAGGGGAACAACACACTTCCCGGGAATGCTATCGCATCGCCCAGGATTGCACATACACCCAACAATTGAAGGGCAAAGCCAAAAAGGCATAGCAATTAACAGGGTCGAAGTCGTGCGGTGATGAAGAGAAGAACGTCATCAGAGACCTCGAAATCATAGAGGCCACGGACTCAACCATAGAAGATCTCGACCCCGTCCAACTCGACAAAAACGACCATAGCAAGAAAGGCTACATCGGCCACAAACTTCAGGAACCAGGTAAATTCCATCATTTCTTAGCTAACAGCACAGACTTGTTCGCCTTTTCCCATACAGAAATGCCAGGCATCCCGAAGGAGATAACAACACACAAGCTGAATGTCGACCCACTTTACCCCTCGGTAAGGCAAGTTAGGCGGAAATTCAAGGCTGCAATAAATGATGCAGTCCGCGATAAGGTCAAAAATGTAGTCATGGTGAAAAATAAGAATGGAAAATGGCGGATGTGCGTGGAATTCACAGATTTGAACAAAGCATGCCCGAAAGGCTCATTCTCGCTGCCCCATATCGACCAGCTCATTGACGCAACAGACGGGCACGAGTTATTAAGATTTTTAGATGCTTACTCGGGCTACAAACTCATGGAAGAAAAAGACCAAGAAAGAACCACCTTTATCACCCACCAGGGGACGTATTGTTAAAAGGTGATGCCTTTAGGACTGAAAAACGCAGGGGCAACGTATCAGAGGTTGGTGACAAAGATGTTTAAAGGCCAACTCGACAAGACCATGGAGGTCTACATCGACGAAATGTTAGTCAAGTCAAAAAGGAAAGAGGATCACATCGACCACTTGAAAGAGGCTTTCAATATACTCGGGTGATATGGAATGAAATTGAACTCTGAAAAGTGCACCTTCGGTGTAAGCTCAGGGAAATTTCTTTGTTTCTTAGTATCACGACGAGGCATCAAAGTCAACCTCGACCAAATCAAAGCAATAGAGGAAATACCGGAGAACTTAACCAGTAAGAAACAAGTTCAAAGGCTGACCCGCCGTATAGCCGCCCTGTCGAGATTCATCTCACGGTCATCCCAACAGATACCACAAGTTCTTTGGCATACTCAAGAAAGATAACGGCCTCCAATGGAGCCTTGAGTGCGTCAACGCCCAAAAAGAGTTAAAGGTGTACTTATCTTCACCCCCACTGCTCTCTAAAGCGGAACCAGGAGAACGCATCCTCATATATCTGGCTGTGTACGATGTGGCAGTAAGTGCAATCCTAGCCCAAAAAAATAAAGGTACGCAATCCTCCACTTACTACATTAGCAAAACTTTGGTTGACGCTGAGACTAGCTATCCACACCTTGAAAAGCTGCCCTGGCTTTGGTCGTAGCTTCACGAAAGCTTAGACCCTACTTCCAGTGCCACCCCTTCTCGGTAGTCATGACCTTTCCCCTAAGAAGCATTTTGCATAAACCCGAGCTATTGGGAAGATTGGCCAGATGGGCCATAGAGTTGAGCGAGCATGATATAACCTATCAACCGCGAACGGCGATAAAGTCGCAAGTGGACACCGACTTCGTCGCCTACTTCAGCATAAAAATAATGCCCGAAGTAGAAAGAGAAGTCGCCCAAACCTCTTCCCAAATACAGGACCTATGAGTTTGGTATTCCGATGGTGCCTCTAACGCACCAGGGTCCGGACAGGGACTCGTGCTCGAGGTCCCGATAGGCAAAGTAATTCGCCAGTCCATAAGATGCCCGGACATGACTAACAATGAGGTTGAGTATGAGTCTGTATTGTAGGATTAAAGTTAGCACTCAAGTACGGAGCAAAGCGAGTCATCCTATGCTGCGACTCTCATCTCGTCGTTAACCAAGTCAGAGGGACTTTCCAAATAGAGCAAAGACTACAAAAATACCAGGCCGAGATCTGCAAGCTGTTACCCGAATTCGATGAATGCCAGCTCGACCAAATCCCTTGAGCACAGAATATTGAAGTAGACGGCCTTGCCAAACTGGCGGCAGCCACCAAGAGCATAACCGGAGAAGGAAACGTGGTCACTCTCCTCCATTCATCGATCGATCAAATGAAGGTAAGAACTATAAGTCTGACTTGGGACTGGTGCAATCGTATTGTTACGTACTTGCAGGACGGCATGCTCCTAGACGATAAAAGGAAGACAAAAAGCTTCGAATGCAGGCGGCTAGATACAGCGTCATTAACAAAGACCTGTACAAAAGAACGTATGACGGCCCCTAGAAAAATGCTTAGGCCCAAACCAGACACGACGCATTCTAGAAGAAGTCCATGAAGGCCACTACGGAGCTCATTCCGGCAACCGAGCTCTGGTCAGATGTCTCATACGGGCAGGCTACTATCGGCCCACCATGAAAGAAAAGGCCGCCAACTTCGTGAAAAATGCGAACAATGCCAAAAATATTCCCTTATGTTCCATCAAGCGGGCGAGCACCTCCATTCAGTCACCTCACCTCGGCTTTTCATCAAATGGGGGATGGACATCGTCGGCTCCCTCCCAACAGGGCGATGTAATGTACGATTTCTTTTAGTTTTAACTGACTATTTTTCCAAGTAGGTGGAAGCAGGTGCATTCGCTCGGATACGCGAGCAAGAAGTGATCGCCTTCATATGGAAGAATGTCGTATGTCGCGGCCTCCCCAAAGAAATCAGTTGTGACAATGGACCTCAATTCACCTGAAAGAAAATTGCCGAGTTCTTCGAGAAATGGCATGTCAAAAGAATATTCTCCACGCCATATCACCCCACGGGCAATGGGCAAGTAGAATTCTCCAACAAATCAATACTGAATATCATGAAGAAAAAGCTCGAGAACGCCAAGGGACTATGGCCAGAACTACTACCGGAAGTGCTATGGGCATACCGCACAATGCCGAAAATAAGCACGGGAGACACGCCTTACTCACTAGTTTATGGGACTGATGTAGTAATACCGGTCAAGGTAGGGGAACCAAGTCTGAGATACTCCCATGATAGCGGGTCGGGAAATGACGAAAACAGAAGGCAGGACCTCGATGGAGCTGAAGAACGGAGAGATGTGGCTTACATAAGGATGATCGCCCAAAAACAACAGGTAGAATGCTACTACAACAAAAAAGCCAAGGTCAGACCACTCAAAGTCGGGGACTACGTACTCAAGGCCAAAACACAAGCAAGCAAGGACCCACGGGAAGGAAAACTGGGAACGAATTGGGACGGCCCATACAAAATCATAGCAACAGCAAACAAAGGGTCATTTCAACTGGAAATGATGGAAGGAAAACTACTACTAACCAACTGGAATATCGCCCACCTCAAGTACTTCAACTTCTAAGGAAAAATGTTCTTCGAGTCGTACTCTTTTTCCCTCACCTGATTTTTGTCCCAATTGGGTTTTCTCAGGGAGGTTTTTAACGAGGCAACGAGGAGAACGTTTTGAGTTAAGCACGAGTAGGTAAGGACATAGGTTGACCAGTTCATTGCCCGACCCCTCAAATACTTCTCCAGGTCGACCAATGAAGGGACTAGATAGACTGGGACTGGAATACCAGCCCAAAGAACATGTAAACTTCTCCAATATATATGTAAGCAAAGCATACAAATACATGACGTTCGCCCATGTTTGCCTAATTAACGCCGCATTAATTAAGATTAACATTCGACCTCGTTCGAATGCATTAGAGTGATATTCGACCTCGCTCGAATTAACTCACATTTGACCTTGTTCGAATGCATTAGAGTGACATTCGACCTAGCTCGAATTAACTCACATTCGACCTCCCTCATTCGAACTAATCAAGAGTAACATTCGACCTCGCTCAAATTTAACTTACATTCGCTCGAATCAACTCACATTCGACCTCATTCGAATGCATTAGAGTGACTTTCGACCTCGCTCGAATTAACTCACATTCGACCTCATTAGAACTAACTAAGAGTAACATTCGACCTCACTCAAATTTAACTCATATTCGACCTCGTTCGAACTAATTAAGAGTAACATTCTACCTCGCTCGAATTTAACTCACATTCAACCTCGCTTGAATTTAACTCACATTCGACCTCGCTCGAATTTAACTCACATTCGACCTCGTTCGAATGCAGTAGAGTGAATTCGACCTGGCTCGAATTAACTCACATTCAACCTCGTTCGAACTAATTAAGTGTAATATTCGAACTCGCTCGAATTTAACTCACATTCGACCTCGCTCGAATTTAACTCACATTTGACCTCGTTCGAATGCATTAAAGTGACATTCGACTTCGCTCGAATTAATAAAAAATCACATTCGATCTAGCTTGAATTAAGGCACACTCGACCCTATTGGAGTCAACGTCTACCAACACGGTCACGACTAAATCAAAAGTTACCCTAATCAAGGCAACCAAACGAGGAAAATATCCAAGAAGAGATTTAGAAACAAACAGCAAAAGTATCAGTTCAATTCCAAAAGATAATCTTTACAAGGGCTGAATAGACGCCCACAAAAGTAAATGCAAAAATTACAGAAAAGCACAACTACTCAGCAGCACTGTCCCCACCGTCCTCCTCGACGGTAGATTATTCGTCCTTATACCAAGCATCTTGCTCAATCCCGTGCAAGTCCTCATCACCACAATCAGCCCCAGGCGTAGCAGGATCATAACCACAGGCGACCCGAGCTTCGTGCGCCTTAGTACGAGCATCCTCAAACTCAGCCTCAGAAACACTCCCCGATGTCATCAAGTCCCTAAATATGTCTAGCTGGGCCTCGACGTGGATCCACTTCTCGTACATATCCCGCGGAACATCGGGATAAGCGGAAGGGTGAGAGGAGGACGACTGAGCCAACAGCTGCGCCTTTTCGGCCTCAAGAATTATGGTTTGAAACCTCTTTCTCAAGCCCCCCAATTCGCTCATCAAGTCGTGCTTCCTTGAGCGCGACCGTCTCAGCATCATTCGCCCGTTCGGACTGGAGGACGCGGATGGCATCTTCCAACGTCGCCACCTTTGCCAAATCCACCACCCTGGCCTCATCGACCTTCTCCAACTCTGCCGCAATCTCGATTACCTTATCACTCAAACTGTTAGCTCTTATCGAACTCTGCTCAAGCTCGAACCATAGAGATTCCACTTGGATTTGAAGGTCTGCACACTCAGCCTCGACCCCTGTCTCACCTTGAGCTCATCCTCTTTGACTCTATGTGCTCCCTCGAGCTCGCTGTATTTACCGACTCATAAGTTCATCGTCTTTTTGCTTCAGCTCATTAAGGGCCTGGAAGTTTCCGTCCGCACCGAACCACTTGCAGATCTCACGGTGCTTGACGAGGTACTCACGGTACTTCCTCTCCATTTTCTTGAAAATAGCTTTCCGCTACTCTTCTCGGCGGGCACTCTCAATCTCCAAAATGATGGTCTAATGGAAAAGAGAAAATAGAAAAGAGAGTTTAGTCTAAAAAGAAAATAGTGTAATGCACGGGAACCAGAGAGATCGAAAACTTACCGTCAAGGCGAGTCCAGCAACGCCCGACATCAGGGCAGCATCGTTGAACGTCCTTAAGGTGTTACCCTGGGCGTTAGATCAGAGAGGACCCAAAGAGGGAACCACGTTCTCTGTATCCACCAGTAAGTCGCGGTCTAGGGGGATGACTATGGTACGAGCGGATCCCTCTAACCTTACCTCCACCCGAGTAAACCCTTCGGTAAATATCCGCACACCTCAGGATCGACGTCAGAACCGGTCTCATAGCCGTCCACGACCATACTTTCCCTCTATCCTCGGCTGACGAAGGAACGCCAGCCTGTCCCGAGGGTGATGGATTGCTCCTCGACACGGCCTCCGCAGCCTCAGGTAGCCCTCTTTCTTCAACAACGACCTCGGGCGAAGGAGCACCTCCCACGATCTCCGTAGGCGGTGGAGCCACAGTGGACAAGTCCATTCCACTCTCCGATACAGCCATGACCGGTTCAGAGTCGCCCCTTATTGATTCTTCGATTCTAGCAGTCACGCCGCCGACTTCCACCATCCTCTTTTTTAGTGGAACCAGTTCCTCCTCACTCCGTGACGACTCATCCATTAAGTGTAACACGGGAAAAGTCGGAATCTCTGCCGATGAGGCTGCTGATTGGGGAATACATTATTGTATTTTTCTAGTTTGTTCCTCTGTCATAAACTATTCGACCGCTCCCGCCTTCCTGTGCGGAGGAGCAGCTAGAATTTTGAGTTTACGATTTTAAATTCAAAAAAATACAACTTACTACTAGCTTTTAAAATATTAAGTGAATTTTTAATCGCAGATATTAAGTGTAAGCCAAATTACGCTGACTGTAGCATGTTCGTGTGAATCTCATTATTCAAAAGTATGAGTAAAAAACCATCTATCATGCCGAAAAATGAACTTTATGATTAGCAAGAAACTTGTTTTGACAAATATACTTAGTCGGAGTTAATTTTGTGTATTTAAACTTTGATATTGGTTTTAGGACAACTTATTCTTAAATTCAAGGCACAGAGATATCAAATTTGGATAGAGGGCTAGTTAAGATTGTGAACTCCCTGCCTTCTTAGGGTTCAAATCCCATCAATATATATCCTTCCCTTTCCATCTTCTCCACCATTAAAAGATATTGGATTAAATTTTAATACTATTAAAAAGGTATAACATGAATAATTATTGTCTCTTTTTTCCTTCTAATTTTTCTATATTTCCGCTTGCATAGGGCATGCTTTGGTAGAGTACGTGAAGTTGTTATTAACATAAAGAAAAAGAAAAAAAAACAAAGGCATGCCTTTGATTGATAGTTGTTGCTTTTTCTAAGGGCAATAAGGAGCGTAGTCAACACCTGCTGCCGGACATAAAGTAGAAGTGGGTCTCCCTTTTACTTGAAATATTCCATGAATGATTAATAAAGGGCCCTCAAAAAGAAAAATCCTTTGTTTTTTCGTGATAATTCTTTATACTAGTAGTAAGTAGTATTTCTTAAAACAATATTTTTCTTATGTTTATTTAATTTATTAAACGAAAGCTTATATATTCGAGATTTGCTGTTCTTCCACATGTTTATTTTAGACGAAAGTCTTCTTTTGGATAGTCACTGCAGAATGTTTTCCACTTTAATTAAAAATAGCTACTAAAAGATTAAAATGTCCATCATCTTTATTGTTTGTGTGCTGTCCTTTTGTTTCATTTATTTTCTTCACGGGATCTAATCAACAGTCTCCATTTTTGTTTTTATCTGCTCTTTCCAACAGTTAGATTTAATAAATAAATAAAATTAGTTTACGCCGGCTCACCTTATACCCTACTTCAGCTTTCTTCCTCTTTCCTAGAAGAACATAGTTAAATTTTTTTCAACATTTGTTTTAAAGCAATAATTTATATCTAAACTCTACAAAATGGCACCTCTAATAACTAGTCAATTAATTCAAAAAAGAAATTGTCCAGTGATATTATACATTGTGCACGTACCTTATATTAAATGATTCTTTAACACAAAATAAAAGAAATCAAGGGAGAACAAATAAGAAACTTAATGACCTAACTTGCTTAGTAACTAAGGATCTTAAGGTAATGCACGATCCTTCAACAAAGTTAATTAAGTGCTAATCAACATATAGAATGAGAAAGGAAATTATTTCCTTTTAGCGGTCGTGGGTAATTATGAACAAAAAAAAGAAGATAAGTAGCACTATTTTTACTTTAGGGAGGAATAAGGGTAGCATTTTGCATGCCAAAACTGCATGGATGGAGGTATTCGTGGAGACAGATTTTCCAAATGCAAATCATTTGGTTTGAATCTTTGAAAGAGAAAATAAAAGGACTGATCATTACTGAGGTTTTTTGGGAGGGAAGTACTGAGAATGGAGGATTGGAGAGAGGTAAACGAAAGGAAGGAGAGGGGGGTTTGTGCGTGTGGATTCTTTTCCTTTGATTATATGGTAATGATGAGTGACTCCACCATTACACTGTTAGAAATAAACCTACCTTTCCCTGCTGTGAAATCATTAGTATATGGTGATACTTAATCAATGGTCTCGGATTCTAATTCTTGAAAATAAAATATTTTTGATAGGAAGCATTTGTCCTTTCGTCGTCGGTGCAAATCTGAATTAACTGACTAATAAATCCAAGAAACCAGATGGTTAAACAAAACAACATTAGCTTCTCCTTTTCCCTTGCAAAGGGGTCAAAGTTTTTTTTTTTTTGGGCGGGGGATGACGACTACACCAGTGTGAGTTTGTTTATATTGTTGGTCCCAACTTCAAATAAAGGAGGATGATTGTGGAGAGTGACGGTCAACGTAACACCATTCAATTCGTGATGAATCACAACATATGATAACTACATTTTATTTGATTAAACATAGTCCGACCAATTTATATAGCGAACTCAAACTTGTTTAAGGTTGATGCTTAATTATTATAATTGTTATTGTTGTTTTTGAGTGGATTGGTTGTGTTTGTGTGTTGGTTGGTTGGGGGTTGGGGGGGGGGGTTTCTTAATTTGGTTTACCCCTCTTGATGAGAATGGTGAATCTAATTCCAAGAGATTAGGAGAATAGAGTCTGACCAACTTCGCATTTACTAATGGATCAATATTGATCATCATTTAAGGTCCTTGCAATATGTCTGTTTTTTCCTAATTTTTGTGGGGTCAGAATTATAAATAGCTGGCGAAAGGGTCTTTAATATATACTGGAACCTTTCACCAAATTACGTTATGTAGGATCAAGATATTACCTTAATTGATTGATAAGTTGTGAATAATTAAATGTAAGTAATTATATTCACCACTCAAAACAATAAAACTACGTGACATAACCATTATTCGTATAACATACAACCACTAGCATGCTATAAGATTTATGTAAAATCTCTGATCTCATACAGTGATATTTCTTTTCAAATAACTTTTGACTTCAAAATATTGTTGGCCAATATATATATATATTAGTAGAAGTCCAAAATTTATTCGGATTGATGCATCTACCATCTTTCTCACTTAAGGCGCTATAATATGGTATCCATTTGTGTAATTGAGAGATACCTACCTCTTTGTCAACAATTTACAAAGTACTATAGTGAAGAGATCATTTCCTAGTATGAACTGATGTGGCAATATATTGAAGCTATAGAGCCTGCAGCTATAAGGCCAGTGCATAACTTTGAACACGTAAGTGTAGTAGTAGGTTCATATAGAAGAGAAATAAATGAGGTTAGGGGGGGGGGGGCAAAAGTAATCACGTGAGAAGTAAGAGGGGAAGAAAAAAACATAAAATCCATAACAAAATCTAAGGAAGATCCCAAAGTCACTTAACATATTGGCCAAATTAAAGAAGAAACAGTGGTTGGATTTTATTGATGTCTATATCTCACAATTATTTCTGCTTTTAGCACCTTTGCTATTGCTATTCCCTCACCTCTCTATGGAGATCCAGCTGTTTTAATGTCTCTGACTATATCTGTATTCTGTCCTTTACACTGTTCCTCTTCTGGCCCCAAACCCCCCCTAGCCCACTATTAGTCTCACATCAAAGTACGATTATAAAGAATGTCTCTTTACCCTTAATTATAGTTTTCAAATTTGAATCTTCAAAATAAAACAAGATCATGATACGAAGCATTTTGCTCTTAAATGGGTTTTACGCTGTGCGAATATGGATCAGTCGGGGCTTTATGGGTCCATTATAATTTTGTGGCTATAAAAGTTTCCCATTTAAGGGTAAAGTGAGTAAAAATAAAAAGTTTAAAGTTAAATTGCTTCTAAATATAAAACTTTGTTATTCTTTTTGGAACAGACTAATAAGAAAATGGTGATATTTTAAATTGAAATAGAGGGCGTAATTGTTATGGTGTTTTTTTTTTTTTGGTAATAAAAGATTTATTCAACAAAGCTAAGAGTTATTACAACAAGAACTCAGTCTAGGCACTAGGCCACATAGTGCCTAGACTGTCTCTTTTTAGTATATGGAAAGTAAAAACACGCGGAACAGCAAAAGTTTGCAAAGTACAAAAAGTGCCCAGGCTGCAACCATTTTTAGCTAACAGGTCCGCTACTCCATTAGCCTCTCTAAAGATGTGCTTCAGCTGTGGATCATTCGCCATCCGTAATAGGTACCTGCAGTCATCAATTAAATTTTGGTAGAGACAGTTGTTAGATTTTAGGAGATTTAATAATTCCAAGCAGTCCGTCTCTATTACTAGTGGAAGGAGTTTCTTTGTTAGTGCTAGTTTGACTCCGTGAAGGAGGGCTAGAATTTCCATGTAGATGTTGGTGGCAAATTTAAGTCCCATATTGAAACCCAAAATCCAGTTCCCCCTTTCGTCTCTAAACACACCTCCTATTCCTCCCACTCCTGGGTTGCCCGCGCAGGCGCCATCTATATTTAGTTTGTAGTAATTTGGGTTGGGTGGTTCCCATTTTACAAAAATAGTTTCCTTGACAGGTTTTAAGCAATTGCTTTTTGCCATGTAGAGGAATTCTATGGCCCTACTGATGGGTTGGCATTTGTTGATGGGTGCTTTATTTCTTCCAAAGAGGATTCCATTTCTAAAATTCCATATATGCCATATGAGGAATGGGAGAAAATCTGCCTAATGAAGGTAATTATCAAAAGAAGCTTTCGACAGGAGCTTGTTCTTAAGCCAATTTTGGAGCGTGTCTTTTCCTTTGGGATTTTGGGAGAAGGGGTGTTTTGTATTGATTTGATGCCAGATTTGCCTAGAGTAGTTGCATCGGAAGAAAATATGCTCTATGTTCTTCGTTTCCCTGTTGCAAATGTTACAAGTGTCTTCGTGGCAAATCCCTCTCTTTTTTAGCAACTCTTTAGTGGGTAGCCTATCTCAAAAGATTGTCCACAGGAAGAATTTTAGCTTATTTAAAGAGTTAATTTTCCATATCCAGGCTAAGTTTTTAGGATTGCTCGTGGATTCTAAGACAGCTTCATATGTAGCTTTGATTGAGAAGAAATTGTGATTTTTAGAATTCCAAGTGTATGAGTCCCCAAAGGGTCCGGTTTGTTTTATGTAGGTTCAGTTGATTTTGGAGACAATGTCTGGGGGGAGTTCGAAGGATAGGTTTCTCAGGTCAAACATTCCATTTTTAATGAGGCAGGATAGATTTTGGTCAAGCTCCCCAGCTTGTATGGGTCCTTGGAAGGATTCCCTAAGAGTTCCTGATTGATTAATCCAATTGTCATGCCAAAGATTTATGGTTTTTCCATCACCTACTAGCCATTTAGTATTAGCGTTGCATATTTTATTACCCTTTTTAATAACGTTCCAAGTGTGGGAGCCTATATTCTTGCTTTTCCTGTGATTGTATTTACTATGTATAATTTTGGCCCATAAGCCATCTTTCTCTTCTCTATATCTCCACGCTAGAGCTGCATTGAAGGAGGAATTTTTCATATGGGTGTTAGGAATTCCTAGACCCCCTTGTGTTTAGGCATTGTAACTATAGTCCATTTTACAAGATGGCATTTCTTTCTTTCCTCTGTGCTACCCCAGAGGAAATTCCACTGAATAGAGTCAATCTTGTTGAGTATTGTTTTGGGGAGATCATAAATCTGCATGNTCTATTAATAAAATAAAAGGCTCTAAGCGATGAATTATTTTTATGAATTGTCTTAGTTACTTAATAGTTAATACTTTGAAATTATATTAAATAAATTATAACTCTATTATAAATTTATATTTACTAGATTATTTCATTACAAGTCTTAAGTTTTAATATTTTACAATTCTTTACTTAGTTTTCTAATTTTCTTTTTAACATACTAACATAGTAACATTTAAGTTTATTAAATAAGTCAAAAATCTAGCCGTTGAAAACTTTAAAAACATAGTAATTTTCAAAAAACTAGACGTTTTTTTATTAAAAAAAATACACTTAAGGCCCACGAACCCGTCCCGTCCCGTCCCGTTCCGTCCCGTCCCATCCCGTCCCATCCCGTTTGTTAGCGGGACGGGATGGGACGACCGTTTCGTCCCGTTTGTCCCGTCCCGTTTCGTCCCGTCCCGCCACCATCCCGCTTAAATGTCGTCCCGTCCCGTTAATTTCGTCCCGTCCCGTCCCGTCCCGTCCCGTTGGACAACCATAGTCTAATACCCCTAGATGGTTCAAAGAAATCCGTTCTAGATCCATTAATAAGGATAGCAGTTGAGGTGGTAGAGATGCAGGACATAATGAGTTTTATAAGGTCCGGAGGGAAATTCAGGGAGTTTAGGAAAAATCGAACAAAGGACCATTCTATTTTGTCGAATGCCTTTTCCAAGTCTATTTTAATCATCAATTTTGACTTTTTCCCTTTAGTATTCTTGAAGTGATGTAGTACCTCATTAATGATTAGTGCATTATCCGCAGCCCTTCTTCCTTTTATGAAGCTAGTTTGGGTAGGATGGATAAGGGTGGGTAGGAGTGTTTTAATGCGGTTTGCGATAATCTTAGTAACGACTTTATAGGCCGTGTTACAAAGGCTTATAGGTCGATATTGTCTAATGGTCTCAGCATTTTCACTTTTAGGTATTAGGCAGACTAGTGTATTATTCATGCTTTTAAGCATTTTTTTCCCTGGGAATGAATCTTGGCAAAATTTTATGAGAAGTTTGCTAGTCTCCTTCCAATACTTTTGGTATAGAAACGGGTGGAGTCCATCCGGCCCCGGAGCTTTGTAAGGTTGAAAGGAGTCTAGTGCTCTCCTAATTTCTTCTATAGAGGGGATACTACTAAGGTATGGGTGATCCTGATCTTTAGTTGTGAAATTATATGAGAGGTGGTTATTGTTGAGTAGGGACTGGTTATGATCCGTGGTGTAGAGATTTTTGTAGTAGTCAGTAATATGGTCCTTAATGGGTTTTTGCTCTTGGATCCAATTTCCCGCTTCGTCTCTTAAACAAATAATTCTATTTTTTCTTCTTCTTTGCATGGTGGTGATGTGGAAAAATTTTGTGTTTGCATCACCATCCTGGATCCATTGAATCCTGGATTTGAGCTTCCAAAAATCCTCCTCTTGCCTGAGTACAATATTATACTCATGTAGGAGTTCGTTTTCCAGGTTTATCAGGAATTTACTGTGGGGGTAGTTTTGAGAATTTTGGATTCCATTTAATCTAGCAAGTAATTTGCTTTTCCTTTTGAAAATATTACCAAAAGTATTTTTATTCCAGTCTATAGCTTTTAAACAAAATTTTTCTATAGCTTTAGTGATATTTGGTTGGTCCGACCAAGAGTTTTCGACTAAAGCTCTAAACGTGGGGTGTGAAAGCCACGTAGTTTCTATTCTAAATATATTATTGTTGGTAGAGAAACTTTTAAAAAATTCTAGCTTGATTGGGCAGTGGTCCGAATGGCTTCTAGTTATATGCTTAATATTTGCGTCTTGGAATAGTTCTAACCATTCTGTGTTTGCAATACATCTATCAAGCCTTTCCATAATTATGTTTTTACAATTTTTGCTCTTATTAGTCCAAGTGAATCTTGACCCTTTGAAACCTAAGTCTACAAGTCCACATTGGTTCATACAATCTAAGAATTTGGATATTCTATTATAGTTAATAGGCAATCCTCCATATTTTTCCGATGCACAGGTAACTTCATTAAAGTCTCCCACGACTAGCCATGGACCCTTATAATTTTTTGCTACTGTTTTTAAATTTTGCCATAGAATTAATCTTTCTTCCATAAGGTTACTAGCATATATAATAGTACATAACCATTTTTTTGTTGAGTTTTGTACCTTTACCATGGCGTGTATCTCTTGATCCGTTCGTCCAATTTGATCTACCATAGTATCTCCATTGTTCCACATGAGCACAATGCCTCCCGAATTCCCATTAGCCGGCATTTGGATTAGGCTAGAGTACCCGAAATCATGGACCAAGACATGGTGATCCTCCATTTTTGTTTCCAGCAGTGCTACTAAACTAGGACGATGATAATCCAGCATAGCTCTAAAAGCTCTCCTAAATTCCGCACTATTTGCTCCACGACAGTTCCAAATAATCATATTCATGCTAATGTTTCTGGTTGATACACCTCTATCCTGGCTAGTTGAGGAGTTGTGGTCGCTCCTCATGCTTTCCTGTTGTGACCAATAGTGGGTGAACATTGTTGGTACTAACACCACTGCATGTTGGTAGATGCTCGGTGAATTCACCTTCCTTATGGAGATGGAGCATTTCCTCAAATCCACTGGGCAGCTTAAGATGAATCTTTTTTCTCTTCTTGCTTGGAATGCCATGGTTTTTAGGTATCTTAACACTCCGTGCTCCACTATTCTTTCTGTTGGAATTTCTTCCTCTTCTTCCTCTTCTTCCTCTTCTTCCTCCTCTTCCATCGCATTTTGGTTCTGAGTTTGTGGGGTTGGAGATATTGTTTGAGTTTGGTTCGATCCCTGGAGGGTTGAGGGTGGTAGTAATGTGTGTGTTTGGTTCGACACTTGAAAGGTTGAGTGCGGTGTTGTCCTGGGCAGTGGGGTTATGGGTGTGTTGTTGTTGGGTTGGGATAATGGTTGTGTTTGGGCAGTATTGATATTGGGAAATATGGTTTGAGGGTTTGCATGGGAAGAGTACATGGGGAGGTTTGGGTTGTGCATGAAGAACGTGGGCTGTTGGTGCCCTACATGGGAGCTCCATGGGGAGGGGTGGGGATCCATATTCATTTGCATGGGCTGCTGGGGACTCAACCATGGACGGATCATTATGTTGTTCAAGCCTAGTTGCATCCCTTCCGTCACAATGTGGGCTAGGTATGAAGGATCCCCTATTTGGATTATGAGGTCCCTCCCTTCTAATTGAAGATTGATGTTGAGAGCATGTCCCATGAGGCCCCATTCCAGCCAAGATTGGGGGGCATGGTCCAGTTGTATTGGTCTTGTAGTGAAGATCAGGGGTGTTTGGGGTTGTGGTGGAGTTTGTGGCCTCATCCATACATTCCTCCTTGGCCGATGGTGTCTCTTGTTTTGGTTGAGAGGTAGCCTTGGCATCATGTAATTTGTTTTTACTAAGGATTGGGTCTGTTGTAACTTTGGAGTCACTACTATTGGGAGGGAAATGGTTTATATCCATTATTACTGTGTAGGGGTCAACATGTGTTTCTATAGTTTTGTCTTTCCTAGGAGTTAAGAGGTCTTGTACATTAATGGTGTTATGACTTGAGGTTGATACGGATTGAGGTTGATTCGTACTAGGGATTTGTTGTATGGGCTTGGAATCACTCATAGGCAGATTTGATGGTATTGTTTGTGGGCTACCTAGGTTTTGCATTAAAGAGGGTGGTAAACTTTTTGTAGGTATCTTAGGGTCTATATCCATGCCTTGTGATTTGTTATTCTCTACCGTCGAAACAGTAGTTGGTGCTAAGGGGCAGACGTTAGGGTCTTTTGTCTTGTGAGAGTTATTGCCCAAGGGGTTATGTGAGTTATGAGGAGAGTTAATGTCTTCTATGTTAGTAGTGGAAGGGTGAAGGCAAGAGAAGGTGTTTTTAATGTGATGTTGATGTGCATAGTCTTTAGGTACTATGTTATCTACTTTTTGGTTTTGGGCTATAGGGTGCCGATGTTGGGTGATTGTATTATTACCTACAGATTTTCTATTGTCCAATGTGTCTTCACTTTCCTCAGCGTTAATGGAGAGCTTTTGTTCTTCTCTAGTTTCAGTCTTTTGCCATTTTTGGGTACTGGGGATATTTTTTTGGGGTAGTCAAAGCCCTAGGATGTTCTAGGTCATTTCTGGTAGGGTATTTTGCTTGTTTTTTATTTTTCTTTTGGTGTGAGACTATAGTCCATTGGTCTAACTTTTGGGTAAGTGTATCTACCATGTGAGGCTTGGACATGGAGTTGGAAGAGCTTGCTTCCTGTAACTCTGCTGGTTTGTGTGTTTGATGAGGGCAGCTACTAACGTTGTGGCCAAGTCTGCCGCAGTTCGTGCATAGGAGATTAAATCCCTCGTAGGTAATTTGTTGTATGTGTTTGCCAATCACAATATAGGTTTTAAGGGGTTTTTCTATAGGTACCATTACACAAAGTCGAGCATACTTACCCCTTAATGCGGATTTGGTACATGCGTCAATGCGTACTAGTTGTCCCAGCTTCTGTCCAATTTCTTGAAGGATCTCGTAGTCATAGAATTCAGTGGGTAGTTCCGGGAGCCTTGCCCATATGGCTGAGTAGGTTAGAGCAGCTTTGGAGGCTACGAACCTAGGCTCCCATTTTCTTACTGTGAGAAATTGGTTCCCTATGAACCATGGTCCTTCATGAAGGGCCTTGTTATAATTTTCCTCTTTGGTAAATTTTATTAAGTAGTAGTTGCATCCCAGGTCTATTAGGGATAAGTTTTCAGTTGGTTTCCATATTGCATGGAGTTTTTTTTTGTAGAAATTGGTAGCCAATCCTCCTCCCAAACATTTTGATGATAAGAGCATTTGTCCAGTTCTTGTATATGCGCTCCTTGTCCGATGAGGTAATGGGTATAAAGAGTTTCGAGTTAGGATAGTTGTTTGTTTCATCCTCATGTACATAGGAGACCATGTTTTTTTGGACTGTGACTTGGCTTCCTTCAGGTTCCTTATTTGCTTCATTGCCCGTTACCAAGGTGTCCAGGAAGGTCATCCTCTTCGTAGTATTTGTTATGTCCATTGTTTTAGTTCCAGTTTTATCCGTGTGTGCTTCTTTGCATATTTCCATGTCCATTGGGGTAGTTGTAGTGATGAGAGATCCCGGCGTTGTCCCAGTGATTTCCCGCTCGTTTGATGCAAGCTGACTTGAGTTCTCGTTAGCTTGGTTATTTTTTATCATGTTGTTTGCGTCCAGGGAGTTTTTTTCGTTAGTGTTCATCTGACTAGTGATGAGATTTGAGGAGCTAAGGATGGGGTATAGGAAATATTTAGAAAGGAAGAAGGAGGAAGGGGGAAAGGAGGAAAACTTTTTTAGAGAGAAGGTGGAGCCTTTCTGTCTATCTATTTTTGTTGTGATGGCTTCTCTTTACGAAAACTTTGCTACATATCAAATACTACTAGGAAAAGAAAAAAGAATCTCTAAACATTTCCTCTTCCTTTCTAATAATCAAACGATAGCAAAACAACATTATATTAGTAATTTGATTCCTTTTAAATATGTTCGTAAATCTTATTTCATTTATGTTAAAGTATTGAAATAATTTTGAACACTTATTCCTCCTCTCTGATAACCAAACGATAGCAAAACAACATTTTTGTTGCTAATTCGATTCCTCTGAAATATGTTTGTTCATCTTATTTCTCTAATGTCAAAGTATTGGAATAAATTTTTAAGAAAAATAAATATTATTCTCAACGTAAATAAAAATGGACGAGATTGTGCTCAAAGTGCTTTCAACTCCTACTTTAAATAAAAAAGATATATAGTGACTGTAATCATAATTTTGTCTATATTTCAATAAACCATATGAGAACTTATGTGGGACAATATTTTTTCGTTATAGAATTAGCGAAATATATTCAACATTCATCATTTTTAAGAACTTATATTTTCCTTTTTAATTTTTATTATAACTCATGACACATTTGTAATTGTATTTATATCATTTTTAAAAAAAAATTATTCATGACACGAGATACACTCGCATCGCGCGTACCGCTAAGACTAGTACTATATTAAAAGCACGAAGGTTCTTAGCGAAATGTCGTTCGCCTTTTTTATCCTTTAAAAATAGAGTTCACACTAGATAAAATAGTAATTTAATTATTCTTTTAATATTTAAAATTAACTAAAATTTGAGTTATTAACTTTTTCCTTATTAAAAGTTGGTAATATACCAGATTTGTAAAAGGAAAAAATTAACATGTTAGTTTTCCTTATTAGAGTAAATCACGTTACTTTACCTGTTAGGAAACTTTGGAGCACTTTGAGCTCCTTTTGGGTTTAGGAGTTTTTTATTATTATTAGATTTTAATCAATTTATTATTTATAAATATTTAGTTAAAACTTTCAACCACTTTCAACTCAAATTATCATTTTTATTTTAGAATTCATAATTAATGTAACAATGCCGTTGGATAAAAAAAGTAGAAGAATTAGATTTTATAGGTTTAGGATTCAAAAATTAATGTAGAACTTTAAAACTAAAATAATTTAGAATTAGGAGTTGAATACTTCTATTAAAGAGCGAGCATTGCGTCTACCCCATATCAATAGGTATACATTTTTAAAAATAATACTAATAAATATTAGTAAAATATATTTGAGTTATAATAATAGTTAAAGACAAAAGTTCAAGTCCTCTAATCATAGGCGATGAAGTTGATCCATCATGTGGTATATCATCGTCAATTCATTATTGATATGAAGCACATATCATCATCAATTCATCATTGATGCGATTTTCGTACATCACCTTACGTATGAATTTTTTTCTGTCAAGCTCCTGCCATTATCCTCCATGTACCTGTTGGCTCAAGATATTACAAAATTAAAGGCATTTGTTTTGTGCATATTCGACAACATAAAAGATAAAAGAAAAAATTATGGACCACAGTAATCGCATGAATTACTATAGCCACTTTTTTCTCGAAATATAAGAACCTATCCATTTTCGACCTATCATATTTTTATTTCATTTATCAAGCAGTTTTTCTTCTCATATTATATTCAGGACGCAAAACTTATTGCAGAATGAAAACTTAAATGTCGTCTACCTATATAAATGTTGGATAATGTTACATAGAGAGAATAAAGATAAATTAACGGAGAATAAATTGTGAAAGTATTTAATATTTTTTTTTTAGAAAAAAATGTTAAAACTATTTAATATTAAAATAATAAAGCCCCGGATTATTTAATTTTTGCTAGTTCATGATATATGAGTTGCCTTTGGTATCTACTTTAAGTATTCTTTCAAATTTCTAATTGACACCCAATTGAATTCCTAATACACTGTTTCTACTTTCTTTTGTTTAACGGGATAAAAATATCATTTCGCCATCTTCTCTTCTTCTTTAATTTAATTAACTAACGAATGCCAATCATTGTCACGATCCGGATTTCCCATCATTGGGACCGTGATGGCGCCTAACATCACAATCGCTAGGCAAGCCAACGTTAGAGTTTCATTAACCTTTTTCCTTTACATTCCATAGATTTAAATTTAACAGACTAAATCAAGTAGAAATAAATGCCGAAATACGTAAGTAACCTATCATCTATATACTATTAGCAATACCATAATTGTTACTACCCAGAAAATGGTATCACAATCCACGAACATACTATGAATTACTACAAATATTGGACTGAAAGAAATTACATCTCTTTGAAACAAAGCAAAAATAAAAATGTAGAAGGGGATGCCAGGGCCTGCGGACGCCAGCAGGACTACCTTGGGTCTCCTAGATGAAATGCCTGCAACCGACCTCTCGATCAGCCACTACCAGCTCCAAAATCTACACAGAAAGTACAGAGTGCAGTATCAGTACAACCGACCCCATGTACCGGTAAGTACCGAGCCTAACCTCCACGAGGTAGTGATGAGGCTACGGCAGGGCAATTACAATATAACCTGCATACAATATATAATAAAGCGAAAAAGAAGTACGGGACAAAATAAAACAGTAACTTGCAGCAAAATGAATACGGACTTCAAATATCTTATCAGTACCCGGCTATAACCAATCCTTAAGTGAGATACAAAACTACAAAATAAATTCACAGCAGAAGAAGGATACTTAAACAATAAACTGATGCGGTGCGCATCCCGATCCTACCATATAAACAGTAACAATATGAACATTCACCCTTATTACTCTGTACCAATCCACCCTTATTCCTCCTGTTGCAGCGTGCAACCCGATCCCACCGTACAATAACAATCCACCCTTATTACTCCTCAATATATCACTTTTATTCCTCCTGTTGCGGCGCGCGACCCATTCCCACCAGACAATCACATTTCACCCATGTTCCTCCTTAATATATCACCCTCATTCCTCATGTTGCGGCGTGCAACCCGATCCCACCATATCAGTACCATCACGCAATAAGCACAAAATTTTCACAATTTGGCTCGAAACTCCTCATGGTATTTAACCTCAACTAAAACAAATGAAAAACGGTAAAATTATGGGACTTCACTCGAATTATGCTACTCAGGGAAACCAATCCAGAGTATACTAATAAACACTGATAGCCAGCTCAAACCAATAACATAAAATACTGGAACCACGTAATATCCAATACTTTTAACAACGAAAACAATATCCGACATGTAGCAACTAAACATGAAAATATCAAATAAACAGGTAGCAGTTAAGGCAGGAAACAATATATTAAGAATGGGAAGGGAACAGTCAAAAACAGATAAATTGGCAGCGCACAGGTACACATCACCTCACCTATACGCCACACACATGGATTTTCACATAGCAATTAAGTCGGGGATCCCTAATCCCTCGAGTCAAAGTTAGACCAAACACTTACCTCGATCCAGAGGCCACTCACTGCTCAAATACCACTTTTCCTCTAGTTTCCACCTCCGAACCACTTGTATCTAGTCATAATTAACTTAATAACATCAAATATCGCTAAAGAAATCAATTCAAATACACAACTATAAGTTTCCCAACATTTCTCCCAAAAATTCAAAAATCGATCCCAGGCCTGCTTGGTCAAAACTCGAAGTTCGGACCAAAACCCATTCACTCATTCACCCCCGAGCCCAAATATGTATTTGTTCCGGAATCCGACCCCAAATCGAGGTCTAAATTCCCAATTTCTAGAAACCCCCAATTCTTTCAAAAATCCCTAATTCTACCATGAAAGAACAAGATTTAGGGCTAGAAATTTAATAGGAGTTGATGGAAATTGAAGGAAATGAGTTAACGAACACAAACCTATTATTTGGTGTTGAAATCCTTCTTCAAAAATTGCCCTAGGTTGAGTTCTAATGGAAGAGATATGAAATTTTGAATCATTCCCGTTTTTGAAGTCTGTTTTAAAACACTGGACAAGTCTTCATCGCGTTCGCGATAGACCTGTCGCGATTGCGATGCACAGTGGCCAGAAGGCCTCCGTGTTCACGAAGAGTTGCATGCGTTCGCGATGGTCCCTCCCCCCTGACCATCGCATTCGCGGGCCTAGGACCGTGTTCGCGTAGAACAACTCATTGAATTCCCAGCCCACCTCCAATACACTACGGGTTCGCGTAAGGCCGGTCGCATTCGTGAAGAGCTAACCCCCCAGTGCTCCGCGTTCGCGACCGAAGCCTCATGTTCGTGTAGAAGAAATCCCTCCCCAGCACAGCATGCACTTTGCGATCGCGGGAGTTGCTTCGCGATCGCGAAGCACAAAATATCAGCATACCAGAAGCAGCAAACACATCAGATTTTCTAAGTGCAAATCATCCCGTAGCCTATCCGAAACTCACCCGAGCCCTCGGGGCTCCAAACCAAACATGCACACAAGTCTAAAAATATACGAACTTGCTCGCGCAATCAAATCGCCAAAATAGCACCTAGAACTACGAATTTAGCACAAAATTGCATGAAATTTTCAAGAAAGTTTTTAAACTTCTATTATTCTCAATCAAAGGTCCGAATCACGTCAAATTAGTCCCATTTCTCACCAAATTTCACAGATAAGGTATAAATATCATAACGGACCTGTACCGGACTACGTACCCGGTACCAACAAGATCAAATATTAACCAAATTCTTAAAACCTTTATAATTTTAGTCTTACAATTTTCATCAAAAATTCATTTCTCGGGCTAGGGACCTTGGAATTCGATTCCGGGCATACGCATAGGTCCCAAATTTTACTACAGACCCACCGGGACCATCAGAACACGGGTCCAGATTCGTTTACCTAAAACTTTGATCGAAGTCAACAAAATTAACTTTTTAGGCCAAAAATTATGATTTCATCAACTTTCTACATAAAAGCTCTCCGGAAACACGCCCGGACTGCACAGACAAATCGAGGAGAGATAATTGAGGTTTTTAAGACCTTGGAACACCGAATCGAGTTCTAAAACATAAGATGACCCTTTGGGTCATCACATTCTCCACCTCTAAAACAACCGTTCATCCTCGAACGGACATAGAAAAGTATCTGAGCTAGTGAATAGATAGGGATATCTGCTCCGCATATCGGACTCGGACTCCTAGGTAGCTGCCTCAACAAGCTGACCTCTCCACTGCACACGAACCGAAGGATAACTCTTCGATCTCAACTGACGAACCTGTCGGTCTAGAATAGCCACCGGCTCCTCCTCGTAGGTCAAATTCTTGTCCAACTGGATAGTGCTGAAATCTAATACGTGGGATGGATCGTCGTGATACTTCCGAAGCACGGACACATGAAACACTGGATGTACTGCTGATAAACCTTGTGGCAACGCGAGTCTGTAGGCCATCTCTCCCACTCGATCAAGAATCTCAAAAGGCCCGATGAACCTAGGGCTTAACTTGCACTTCTTCCCAAACCGCATCACACCCTTCATGGGTGACACCCAAAGCAATACTCTCTCTCCAATCATGAATGCCACATCACGACCCTTACGGTCGGCATAACTTTTCTACCTAGACTGAGTTGTACGAAGTCTATCCTGAATGATCTTAACCTTATCCAAGGCATCCTGCACTAAATCTGTACCCAATAATCGAGCCTCCCCCGGCTCAAACCATCCAACCGGCGATCGACACCGTCTACCATGCAACGCCTCATAGGGAGCCATCTGGATGCTCGACTAATAGCTGTTGCTGTAGGCAAACTCCGCTAACGACAAGAACTGATCCCAAGAACCTCCAAAGTCAATGACACAGGCGCGAAGCATATCCTCCAAGATGTGAATAGTACACTCGGACTGCCCGTCCGTCTAAGGATGAAATGTTGTACTCAACTCCACCCGCGTACCCAACTCATGTTGTACTGTCCTCCAGAGGTGCGAGGTAAACTGCGTACCTCGATCAAAAATGATAGACACAGGCACACCATGAAGATGTACGATCTCACGGATATAAATCTCTGCTAACCGCTCCGAAGAATATGAAACTGCCACATGAATGAAATGCGCTGACTTGGTCAGTCTATCCACAATAACCCAATCGCATCGAACTTCCACTCACAAAATCCATGGTGATACGCTCCCACTTCCACTCAGGAATCTCTGTCTTCTGAAGCAAACCACCAGGCCTCTGATGTTCGTACTTTACTTGCTGACAATTCAGACACCGAGCCACATATGCAACTATATCCTTCTTCATTCTCCTCCACCAGTAATGCTGTCGCAAGTCCTGATACATCTTGGCGGCGCCTGGATGAATAGAATATCGGGAACTGTGGGCCTCCTCTAGAATCAACTCACGAAGTCCATCCACATTAGGCACACAAACACGACCCTGCATCCTCAAAACTCCATCATCTCCAATCATAACCTGCTTGGAATCACTATGTCGCACTGTGTCCCTAAGGACAAGCAAATGAGGGTCATCATACTGCCGACCCCTGATACGCTCAAACAAGGAAGACCGAGCGACTGTGCAAGCTAAAACACAACTGGGCTCAAAAACATCCAACCTCACGAACTGATTGGCTAAGGCCTGAACATCTAATACAAGCGGTCTCTCACCGACTGGAATGTACACAAGACTGTCCATACTGGCTGACTTCCTACGCAAAGCATCGGCCACCACATTAGCCTTCCTGTGATGATACAAGATGGCGATATCATAGTCTTTCAATAGCTCCAACCACCTTCTCTACCTCAAGTAGAGCTCATTCTGCTTGAAAAAATACTGCAAACTCTTATGATCCGTGAACACCTCACACGACACGCCATATAAATAGTGCCTCTAAATCTTCAGCGCGTGAACAATGGCTGCCAATTCTAAGTCATGAACTGGATAATTCTTCCCGTGAACCTTCAGCTGTCGCGAAGCATATGCGATAACCTTGCCACCCTGCATCAATACCGCACCAAGTCCAATACAATATGCATCACAATATACTATGTAGGGACCTAAACTTGTGGGTAATACCAACACCGGCGTCGTAGTCAAAGCTGTCTTGAAAGCTCGCCTCACACTCGTCCGACCATCTGAACGGGGCACCCTTCTGAGTCAACCTGGTCAACGGGGCTGCTATAGATGAAAACCCCTCCACAAACCGACGGTAATAACCCACCAATCCCAAGAAACTACGGATCTGTGTGGCTGAAGTAGGTCTAGGCGAATTCTAAACGACCTCAATCTTCTTAGGATCCACCTGAATACCCTCTGTTGATACAACGTGACCTAAGAAAGCAACTGAACTCAACCAAATCTCACATTTCGAAAACTTAGCATATAACTGGCTGTCTCTCTGAGTCTGAAGAACAATCCGAAGATGTTGCTCATGCTCCTCTCATCTGCGGGAGTAGATCAAGATATCATCAGTAAAAACAATCACAAAGTAATCCAGATAGGGCTTGAACACCCGGTTCATCAAATCCATAAATGTTGTTGGAGCATTCGTTATCCCAAATGACATCACTAGAAACTCATAATGCTTATACCAAGTCCGAAAAGCTGTCTTAGGGACATCGGATGCCCTAATCCTCACCTGATGGTAGCCAGACCTCAAATCGATCTTTCAAAACACCTTGGCACCCTGAAGCTGATCAAATAAGTCATCAATCCTCGATAATGGATACTTTCTCTTGATGGTGACTTTGTTCAACTGCCGATAGTCTATGCACATTCTCATCGATCCATCCTTCTTCTTCACAAACAACACCAACGCACCCCAAAGCAAGACACTAGGTCTAATAAAGCCCTTATCAAGCAAATCTTGCAACTGCCCCTTCAATTCTTTCAACTCTGGCGGGGCCATGCGGTATGGCGGAATAGAATTGGGTTAAGTGCCCGAAACCAAATGAATACAGAAGTCAATATCCTTGTCGGGTGGCATACCTGGCAGGTCTGCAGGAAATACCTCAGGAAACTCCCGAACAACTGGTACAGAATCCATGGAAGGAACATTTGCACTAGAATCACGAACATAAGCCAAATAAGCCAAACACCCCTTCTCGACCATACGCCGAGCCTTCATATAAGAGATAACCCTACTGGTAGAATGACCAGGAGTCCCTCTCCACTCTAATCGAGCAACCCCGAAAATGCTAAGGTCACGGTCTTGGCGTGACAGTCCAGTATAGCATGATAAGGTGACAGCCAATCCATCCCCAAAATAACATCGAAATTAACCATATCGAGAAGTAGGAGGTCTACGCTAGTCTCAAGAACCCCAATAATAACCACACACGAACTATAGACACGATCTACAACAATAGAATCCCCTACCGGCATGGACACATACACAGGAGCACTCAAAGAATCATGAGGCAAAACCAAATATGAAGCAAAATAAGATAACACATAGGAGTATGTAGACCCTGGATCAAATAGAACTGAAGCATCTCTACTGCAAACCGAAATAGTACCTGTGATAACAGCATCAGATGACTCAGCCTCAGGCCTGAGCCCCACCACTCTGAACCATATCCCTGAGACAGCCTCCTGCTGGCTGGCCTCCACCTCTAGCGGTCTAGCCTCCACCTCTAACGCCCTAACCTCCACCTCTAGCGGGCTGAACTCTACCTATGGATCCCAGACCCCTACCTCTAGCTGGCTGAGCGGGCGGTGCCGGGATGATGGCACAAGAACCCTGCTGCTATGACTGAACACCCACTAATCTCGGACAGGTCCTCCGGATATGCCCATACTCACCACACTCGAAACACCCATCCTGATATTGCGGTTGAGGAAACTAAGACTGACCCTAACGGGCCGACTAACCGTGATAATAACTTTGAAGAATAGGTGCTCTGATAGGAGGTACATAAGGACCACGACTCCCTGAAGCTTCATGGGATTTCTGAAGTGCTGAATGAAACGGCCTAGGAGGGTGGCCCTACCAAAAGTACCCCGACCTACAGATGAGGCCCCACTAAATCTACCGGAGTGACGGGGCCTCTTGTCAGACCCCTGACCACTCCCCTAAGCTAAAACCATCTCAACTCGTCTGGCCACATTGGCTGCATCCTGGAAAGAAATCTCACTTCCTGTCTCCTTAGCCATCTACAATCTGATAGGCTGAGCAAGTCCCTCAGTAAACCTCCTCACCCTCTCTCTCTCGGTAGGAGTATAAGAAGAGCATGACGGGCCAAATCAACAAATCTAGTCTCATACTGAGTGACAGTCGAACCCTGCTGAAGGCGCTCGAACTACCTTCGACAGTCCTCTCTCCGAGTGATAGGAAGATACTTCTCTAGAAATAGCTGAGAGAATTGGTCCCAAGTAAGAGCTAGCGACCCAACTGGTCTGGCCAAACAAAAACCCCTCCACCATTTCTTGGCAGAACCTGACAGACAAAAGGCAACAAAGTCGATCCCATTGGTCTCCACTATCCCCATGTTCTGTAATACCTCGTGACAACTGTCCATAGTCCTGGGGATCTTCTGAAGATGTACCGCCATAGGTAGTGGTAAAAATCTTGGTAAACCTATCCAATCTCCACAAAGCCTCAGAAGACACGGCTAATTCATCGTCGGTCTGTGCTGCAACACCCGGCGGAACTACCCCAACAGGCTAAGCTGCTAGAGTCTGAAACTGAGGAGCCATCTGCTCCGGAGTGTGGGTAGCGGGAGTCTGGGCACCTCCCCCAGCCAGAGAGACGGCTGGTGCTACAGGAAATGTGCCGGCCTGTGCAACACTCTCCATAAGGCCCACTAAATGGACCAAAGCATCCTGAAGTACCGGGGTAGCGATGAACTTCTCTGGAACCTGAGCTGGCCCTGCTGGAACGGTCTGGGCTGCAGCCTCCTCATCAAACTCTACTTGAGGCTCCGCCGCAGGTGCTGCTGCTCGAGCCCTTGGCTGAGCCCTGCCCTTTTCTCGGCCTCATCCTCTGCCCCTCGTAAGAGCTGCCGGCTGAAGAAGCGGTACGTGTTCTCGCCATCTGCGAAAGAACAAGAGTAGAGAGTTCAATTAGCATTGAGAGATCAAATCGCACGATAGAGAAGAATAGAAGTGAAATTGTTCCTAAACTCTGTAGCCTCTGGGGATAAGAACAGACATCTCCATACCTATCCCTCAGACTCTACCTAGCTTTTTCGGGAATTGTGAGACCTAGGCAACCTAACGCTCTGATACCAACTTGTCACGACCCAGATTTCCCACCATCGAGACCGTTATGGCGCCTAATATCGCACTCGCTAGGCAAGCCAACGTTAGAGTTCCATTAAACTTTTTCCTTTATATTTCATAGATTTAAATTTAACAGACTAAATCAAGTAGAAATAAATGCGGAAATACGTAATTAACCTGCCATCTATATACTATTAGCAATACCATAATTGTTACTACCCAGAAAGTGTTGTTACAATCCACGAACATACTATGAATTACTAAAATATTAGTCTGAAAGAAATTACATCTGTTTGAAACGAAGGAAAAATAGAAATGCAGCAATTTAGAAGGGGACGTCGGGGCCTGCAGATGCCAGCAGGACTACCATGGGTCTCCTAGATGAAATGCCTGCAACCGACCTCTCGATCAGCCACTACCAGCTCCAAAATCTGCGCAAAAAGTGCGGAGTGCAGTATCAGTACAACCGACCCCATGTACTGGTAAGTGTCGAGCCTAACCTTGACGAGGTAGTGACGAGGCTACGGAGGGGCAATTATAATATAACCTGAATATAATATATAATAAAGCGAAAAAGAAGTACAGGACAAAATGAAACAGTAACTTGCAGCAAAATGAACATGAAACTCAAATATCATATCATTACCCAGCTATAATCAATCCTTAAGTGAGATACAAAACTACAAAATAAATTCACAACAGATGAAGGATACATAAACAATAAACTGATGCGGCGCGCATCCCGATCCCACCATATAAACAATATACGAACATTCACCCTTATTACTCTGTATCAATCCATCCTTATTCCTCCTATTGCGGTGTGCAACCCGATCCCACCGTACAATAATAATCCACCCTTATTACTCCTCAATATATCACCCTTATTTCTCCTGTTGCAGCGCGCAACCCGATCCCACCAGACAATCACATTTTACCCTTATTCCTCCTCAATATATCACCCTTATTCCTCATGTTGCGGGGTGCAACCTGATCCCACCATATCAGTACCAATCACACAATAAGCATAGAAATTTCACAATTTGGCTCGAAACTCTTCATGGTATTTAACCTCAACTAAAACAAATGAAAAACGGTAAAATTATGAGACTTCACTCGAATTATATTACTCAGGGAAACCAATCCAAAGTATACTAATAAACACTGATAGCCAGCTCAAACCAATAACATAAAACAGTGGAACCACGTAATATCCAATACATTTAACGACGAAAACAATATCCAACAAGTAGCAACTAAACATGGAGATATCAAATAAATAGGTAGCAATTAAGGCAGGGAACAATACATTAAGAACGGGAAGGGAACGGTCAAAAACAGATAAATTGGCGGCGCATAGGTACCCGTCACCTCACCTATACGCCACACACATGGATTTTCACATAGCAATTAAGTTGGGGATCCCTAATTCCTCGAGTCAAAGATATACCAAACACTTACCTCGATCCACAGGCCACTCACTGCTCAAATATCGCTTTTCCTCTAGTTTCCACCTCCGAACCAGTCGTATCTAGTCATAATTAACTTAATAACATAAAAATATCGCTAAAGAAATCAATTCCAATACACAATTATAAGTTTCACAACATTTCCCCCAAAAA
The DNA here is from genome assembly GCF_001879085.1 of Nicotiana attenuata. NCBI lineage: Eukaryota > Viridiplantae > Streptophyta > Magnoliopsida > Solanales > Solanaceae > Nicotiana > Nicotiana attenuata. The sequence continues at coordinate 15,945 of NW_017674686.1, read as the reverse complement.
ATCAAGAATTGACCCCGGGCCCGCTTGGTCAAAACTCGAGGTTCGAACCAAAACCCATTCACCCATTCACCCCTGAGCCCAAATATGTAATTTGTTCCGGAATCCGACCCTAAATCGATGTCTAAATCTCCAATTTATAACAATCTCCAATTCTTCCAAAAATCCATAATTCTACCATGAAAGAACAAGATTTAGGGCTAGAAATTTAATAGGTGTTGATGGAAATTGAAGGAAATCAGTTAACGAACACAAACCTATTATTTGGTGTTGAAATCCCTCTTCAAAAATCGCCCTAGGTTGAGTTCTAATGGAAGAGATATGAAATTTTGAATCATTCCCGTTTTTGAAGTCTGTTTTAAAACACTGGACAAGTCTTCATCGCGTTCGCGATAGACCTGTCGCGATCGCGATGCACAGTGGCGAGAAGGCCTCCGTGTTCGCGAAGAGTTGCACGCGTTCGCGATGGTCCCTCCCCCCTGACCATCGCGTTCACGGGCCTAGGACCGCGTTCGCGTAGACCAACTCATTGAATTCCCAGCCCACCTCCAATACACTACGGGTTCGCGTAAGGCCGGTCGCATTCGCGAAGAGCTAACCCCTAGTGCTCCGCGTCCGCGATCGAAGCCTCATGTTTTTGTAGAAGAAATCCCTCCCCAGCCCAGCTTGCACTTCCCGATCGCGGGAGTTGCTTCGCGATCGCGAAGCACAAAATATCAGCATACCAGAAGCAGCAAACACATCAGATTTTCAAAGTGCAAATCATCCCGTAGCCTATCCGAAACTCACCCGAGCCCTCAGGGCTTCAAACCAAACATACACACAAGTATAAAAACATCATACGAACTTGCTCGCGCGATCAAATCACCAAAACAACACCTAGAACTATGAATTTAGCACCAAATTGCATGAAATTTTCAAGAAAGTTTTAAAACTTCTATTTTCTCAACCAAAGGTCCGAATCACGTCAAATCAGTCCCGTTTCTCACCAAATTTTACAGATAAGGTATAAATATCATAATGGACCTGTACCGACTCCGGAACCAAAATACGGACCCGGTACCAACAAGATCAAATATTAACCAAATTCTTAAAACCTTTATAATTTAAATCTTACAATTTTCATCAAAAACTCATTTTTCGGGTTAGGAACCTCGGAATTCGATTCCAGGCATACCCCCAGGTCCCATATTTTACTACCGACCCACCGGGACCGTCAGAACATGGGTCCGGTTACGTTTACCCAAAACGTTGATCGAAGTCAACAAAATTAACTTTTTAGGCCAAAAATTATTATTTCATCAGCTTTCCGGAAATACGCATGGACTGCACACGCAAATTGAATAGAGATAAAATGAGATTTTTAAGATCTCAGAACACGGAATTGATTTCTAAAACATAAGATGACCCTTTGGGTCATCACAAACATCATGGCAATTAATTGAATTTTAAGGACAGAGAATTATATCAACACTATAAGATTGATAAGTAGCAAGAAATAGTAACAATTTTAACTGCATTTATACTCACAAAATATCTTATTAAGCCATGAAATAGAATTAAAGTATTATAAAATCTAACTGCATAAACATCAACTTACTCTCATTCAAATTAATAGTAGAAGGATCTGCTTGTTCTCATATTTTGTGTAGGCAGTCCATGTGCTATCATCTAAAAAAGACAACAAAAAGAAAAGAAGAAGAGATGAAAGTGAAAAGAATTATAAGTTGTTTGCATCACTAACAAAATGGATAATAAAATAGATATGCATCGAACCCATAGTTCATACCTTAGCCTAAAATCAGAATTTAATATTAACTGCACCCTCAATTGCATAATTTAGAATTTCAACATGAGAAATTAACAAACAAAAGTTGATCAGATGAAAAGTTATAACGTGCGAGATCAAATTTCAAAAATACAATAAAATTACATGATACATCATAAGCAAGGAAAGAAGAAGCTAACACTGAAAGAGAAAGAAGAAGAAGAAGAAGAAGCAACTTAAATAGCATCAGGAGAAATTGAGATCTCACTTGTGAATTACAACAAGAAAAAGTTAACAATGATTCAATATTATCAGATGGAATTCTGCCATTAAAATTGAAAGTTATTTTTTGGTACTTAATACATATATCACACTACTCCTCTAAACAAGAAAGCTGTGGAAAAAATACGGCATGGAAAATTATAATTATGCGCATATATATATTTTAACATCCAGCATTAGAAAGACAGTGCTGATTAGAATTCTATTTTTGGTTAAAAATTATATTATAATACTACCAAAAGGAGAAAGAGGAAAACTCAAATGCAAAGTCCTTTATAAGGTAAAGTCCTATATAGAATATGCCTTTTGAGAGTGGAATCTTATCGTCTTACATAGTGAATTTGAATACGAATTGGATTTGTTCTGCCCCTATCTAACTTACATAAATTCCATAAATCCAATTGAATTTAAAGTTCATCGTAGTATATAATTTTTACAAAGGCAAATTTAATTGATTTTAAAGTTTTAAATATTGGAATTTTTTTTCCTAATTCAGATAAGATAATATTTGATAAATAAAATTTACCTGACTTTAAAGCCTAAATATTAGGAAGATAATTAAATTACTATTTTATTTAGTGTTTGTCACGATCCTAAAGCGGACCCGGTCATGATGGCGCCTATCGTGAAACTAGACCAGCCGACACAAACCCCAAAACCAACAAGACATTTGTAACAAGTCATTTTAAGTTATTAATTAGCTAAAATCCCATAATATAAGTTAAAATAAACAATGCGGAAATATAACACAGCCCGATATCGGGGTGTCACCAGTCATGAGCAACTACAACTCGTCTCGGAATAAGAAAGGACTGTTGATACCCAATTTTTTCCTATGTATTTTATACGCAAAAATGCTTTCAAAATAACATGTACATGGTATTTAAGCATGCCTAAGTGTTTTGGTATTTTTTCCTAATTTTTTAAAAGATTTTAAAATCAATTTATTAGCCATTTTAGCAGTACAAAAGTCAGTAATTATTCCCAAAACTATCAATTTTGGTGAATAATTTATTTTATTCTCATATTTATACCAAAATATAGTTAAGGTAATTTTGTATATTTTTACAAATTTATTTGGTATTTTTAAAGCTAAATTGCATACAATTGCAATTTTAGCCTATTTTAAGATTAATAGCATTTCTATAATTG